>NC_061082.1:8429377-8658949 GCF_021917145.1 Hypomesus transpacificus
CATGGGCACGTACTGCACTAGTAAAGTAAATGCAGTTGCTCTCGTTGACCTAAACCGCAATCAAATCAAATTAGGGGTAGCTAGCAAAATACAGATCAGTTTAACTTTTCGCCACAGTAGGCTAATGTAAGTTGATCCGTTGAACTATTTCCTAAGTTGATCCGTTGAACTCGTTCTAGACCCCAAATATCGGACCGTTTATTTTGTTCATTTATTAAAGAAGATTTCAGCAGCGAAAGTGACTTGATATGTAGGTTATACACCTTAAAATTACATTCCTATACCGAATAACAACTTCCTGTTTTGTTATTAAAATATATAAACACGACCTCAAACCATGTGTAGTGATGTATTGTGCAGCGTTAAACTTTTTCTATTGTAGGCTAACTTGCACTGTAGCTCTGTACAGTAGCTCATCTGTTTGTTTTAAAATTGACAAACTGAGTTTGAACTAGGCTAAAGAATACCCTTTTCAGGTTTTACAGGTCAGTAGCTCTAACCGTTATCAACCGTTCTTTCAGCACTACAGTAGCACTGTATACAGCATTTGACACTGAGATCAGTGATTATGTTTTGGCCAATTACCCAAATTCTAAAATTATTTGGCCAAATAAAGCTTACATCTTTAAAGTAAAAGTTTTCATTACCAAGTTAACATATACAGAGTCTTGAATGTCGCAAAGTAGCCAGAAGCATCAAGCATGTGATCCCCAGGGGCTTGTTGTTGATGCAGTATTGTCTTTATACCACTGGGGGGCAGTCGGAGCACAACATGCCATGAAGTCAGGGATAAACTGGTAAATACTTTGCCCACTGGCCATGTTGTTCTCAGAGCCATGGTTGTACTTACCTGCTAAACCTGCAAAACAAGGAATGCAAAACAGGGCGAATTCATATTATCATTATTTTTTTAACCATTTTATACTGTTGTTTAGTAGTAGTGTGGTGGTTTCCAAGAATGTGCGACAGTTGGTTAAATCCATTGTGTTATACATAGGATAAAGGGCACGGTGCTACAACAATTTAAAGATCATAATTAGGCTATTCCTAATAGAAGTGAACGTCAGGATCAACTCCCTTTGAAGGCTTCCATTTGATTAAGATAAATGGATCAGGCCATAGGCCTACATGCCAGGAATATTGACAGGAAGACTTTTTAACTTCTTCATGAATGTGCCAGGGATACAAAGCCTTATTCCCAAACTGTTGATAGTAACTGTTCAGGCAGATGGCTTAGGGTCAAGGCCTAAATCCTATGCATTAGCTGCAATCCCCTGTTTTCCAAACAAAGGATCAATAAATCACTTTGGATGCAGAATCATTAGCTGTCTGTAAAATTAAATAATGGACTATCCCTTTGACTTTGCCTGTGTTCTGCACTGAGGCATATGGTGGTGTGAGAACTTGGATATAGCCTACCAGGTACCTCTGATCCATAGATTAGGGAGGTGTAGGTGATAGAAGATAGACATTTTTGAGGCCCGTCTGTCTTGATGGGTGTAGGTTAGAGGTCAAGGCCTTGAGCCGTTTCCACAATGACGTGTGATCTGATTAGCCTCAGTCTAATCACTGTGATCTCTGTAAATGGATCAATTCTAGCAAATACGGATCATTGCTCAACCTGAATCCTGTTGAGTGAAGAATACGCACATAACCAGTGGAAGCAACACCATGCATGCTACCACAAAGAGAGTTAGACATGATTTAGGTCTGCAAAGCCTTAGCTCATGACGTGAGGAGTCAACGCGTGCAGAGTCTGCACTTGGCGCATGGATTCCTGATGCTCTGTTACTTGCTTCACAAAACACTGCACACATCTTTACCAATATATTTAGCCCGCATAGCTGTATAATAATGCTATATTTTCACTGTGTCTTGTAAAACAATATTGTTGTGCCTACAGATATAAAACCCCTCATGAAATGCATTGTGCAGAAATGACTCCAAACCCATCCATCATATAGTACCTTTGCAACTATTCTTCCGGTGTGGTCCAAGAACAGTCAGTGTTATGTTAACAACCAGCATCCATGTCCCATACCTACATGGGAGTGGAATATAAATTTTACATGGGAACAGAGACCCTTCATTGTTTTGTTTTAGGCTACCACACCTTTGGGAATGGTTCTGGAGTTGTATTGTACAATTTACCATAGATGTGATGTCTCTTTGTACAGGTCATTATGGCTCTGAGACATTGTCAGGTCACTCATAGTATTTGAGAATTGATGTGAAACTGAATGATTTAGGCACTAAGATGTCCTGGTAGTCGGTGTCTAGGCCTTGGCATTTAACTTCCTCACAGAAGCACTAGAAGCTGGGGGGGATGAGCAGAGTTTATTAAATAAACATCAGTTATGAGTGATGCCCCCAGACCATCATAACAGCTCTCTTCCACCCGCCCCACTATGTCCCACCCATACATGCTGTTGATTTGAGGTTAGTGGAAGCCCTTTGGGGCAGGAAAGGGCCGTTAACAGCATTGAGAAACACTCTTCTCCCCTCTGCAGATCAATAGAGACCAGTCGGTTGGGCTGGGCTGCTTGAGAGCAAGGCCTCCCTGACCCTCTTCAGGCTTTTAAGTTGTTGAAAGAGAGTGAATAGCCAATCTGCAGAGTGCTGGGCAGGGCACAGAGGGCTACATCCCACTGCAGTCAAATAAGATTCTCAAAGTCATTAGATATTATCTACTACAGCTACGATAACAATATATTGTAAAGGGACAGCTTTTTCTTCATATCTTATTTGAGTTTTAAGTTATCTTTTTTTCCATTGTTATATCTGTAGTATATATTGTTTCTATTGAAATATACACTGCCTTAAAATGCTCTTATCTAAGCAGTCTGAGTGAGCAAGGCTGTCGCACGTCCATATGTAAACTGTTGAGCGTCAAAAACTCAACACATCATGAAGGTAGAATGCTCTGGAAGAGCTCCATGAAGCCTACATGATGAATTATTTGCTAGAGAGGAATTATACTTTACTATGGGAGAATGAATATTTTATTCACAAAGATTCATTGAAATATTAATACGCAGGTGCCTTCTGGTTACCTATTCTCAGTGACGTGTAACCAGCGTCATAAGAGTTGGGTTGTGTCTGCAACTTGCTTATTTCACTATATGGCTCTAGGGAAGCCATATAATATACTGTAGTTCACCCATTTCTTTACTATTATGTAAAAGTATTAGAGCATGTCAAGAGCAACCTCTAGCTACTGGTTAAACAAAACATTTAGGCCCAGTTTCCCAAACATGGATTAAGTTTAGCCCTAGACTAAAAACTTTTAAATGGAGATCTTCATAGAATGTCTCTCTTACTTTAGGACTAGGCTTAATCCATGTCTGGGAAACTGGGCTTTAGAGAAACTGTATAATCCCAATTTTCAAAAGCCCTTTACCCCCATCAGTATTTTGGAAGGTAGTAGAATCCTCTCTTCTAGGACCAGAAATGGTCGGCCATTAGAGAGGAGAGGGTCTAATCTTTAACAAAGGCAGCATGACCCAGCTAACGGCATGCAACCTTGTCAGTAATGACTGAAGTCAAGCAGTGTCCGCCAGAGTTTATCAGCTGCTGTCTGTAAGTGAGAGAGAAGCACACAGACGCACAAGAGCATTAAAGCATAGAGGGCAGTTTATTACACCCAGTAGAGAAGAAACTCAGCAGTGTAAAGTACACATTGTGAAGGAGCGGGTAAAGCCTATACAAGTGCAGACAGACAACCCCTGGATTACAGGTGGATTAGGACAGAGAGATCGCTGTTGGAACTCAAGACCAAACCTCAACAAATGTAGCCTCCATAATCCAATCTACCAAAACAATGGCAGCTTTTAAAGCAACCGTCTGCCAGAAAATAGCATCACAGGGTTTTAGATTTCTTTAGATACATATCCGTTATTATAGGCAGAACTATACAGCTTATACATTAAAATCAAAACAGATGCAGACTTAGCAAAAATATATATTTTATATAAGTTTGTATTTTTCCCCCATTTAAGAAACAACGTAAAACATGAACGGAAAATGCAGAAAACATCACCATTTCTTCTTTGTCCAGACAATAAAGCGATATGTTAGTGGACAGTCTTTAGAGCAGTACACCATGCAAAGAGAAGCAGAGGTCTCTCACTAGCCTGTGATTGGCCAAAAGAGAAGATCCAAGGGGGAAAACATGTCAAGTTTCACCCTCTTTGCATGCAAGGTCTCCATGCCCCTGATATCCTGGGACACAAGTACACTGCCAAGGTAACATGAAGCACCCTGATAGAAAAAGAAAAATACACTGTGACCTTTTACATAGAATAAAATCTTAGGCGTATATAAATTCAAAAGCCTCAAGGGGAACATAGGGGCTGATGCATCCCTTAGTCAGTCTGCGGGATGCAGGGTTGCTGCAGGGTCAGGCGGTGGAACACTAGTCAGTTTGAACTCCGAGGCAATGAGAGGAGTGATGGTTGATGAAAACGTGTGTGGAGTGTTCCTTTAATGAGCTGCTGGTCCTGAGAGCACATCATAGTCCTCTAGTAGCTTAGAGCTGTGAGGCCCAGGACAGGTTTGTCTATGCCCAGCAAAGGGACAACACAACAGAACACACATTAGACTTCATAAAAACACCACTGGGCATGGAAACAAACAATACAAAACAGTACAGTACAGTAGGCCTCAGGTCTGGGAGTCCTTCCTATCACATGTCCAAGTGGAGGGTTAGAAGTACTACGTTAAAGTCGTAAAACCAATTGTAGAAAAGCCAGCATACTCAAAATGGTTCTCAACATTATGTCTACAGAAATAAAATGATTTGGTGGGTGGGAGTTTCTTTTTTTTTGTTAGTCAATTTTTCATATTTTTTTTTCTTTCTTTTTTTTGCAAATTAAAGCCCTTTCACTGTTCTAAACGTTCAGATAGGTGGCAGAAAAATATGTGGGGGATCAAAAAAGGCAACTATAGAATAGTGCTGCATTTAGATTTGTCAGAATTAAAACATTATAGTTATTTACTCTATTTAGAAAAGCAGATTGTCACAAAATCTGAATTGCTACAACTTCTGCAGCCTGATCAACAGAGGGTTCTGTCAGTCAGACTTTGACATCACACGGCCTCTGGCATTCCCCGTCTCCATGGCAACAACAGCGCTTTGCCTCAGTCTGGGGGGGGCAGGCGGGCCTCAGGAGTCCAGTTTCGCCATCACTACCTATGGCCCCCCCCCCATCTCTTTCCTCCTCGCCGTCTCTCCCTTTCCTCACTCGCATTGCTAGAGAAGCTGTTGTCCGCAACTTCATCCCCCTTTCTTTCTTGGTGGTGGGGTTGGGAAGTTGGGGGTGGGGTTACATCAGATACATGGATAGGAGTTGAGGAGGAGTAGTATTGAGAAGAGCAGAATGGTTTGGTTCCAGACTGATCAGCAGTTCCAGCGCTGGGCGTTTAGGGGTTAAGGAGTTCAGCTGGGGGAGGGGGGGGGGGGGTTGTGTAGAGATTGGAGGGGAGAAGTTACAGGGGGTGTCAGTAGCCATATCCATCTGGGAAGGGCACTCCTGCAACACACTGCTCCCCTGCATCCAGCAGGTAGGGGGCACTCTCTTCATAGTGAGTGAGGGGCAGGGTGTCATCATCCACCCCAGACAGGCTGTCAGGGTCTGCCTTCAGGTTGGGCCTCTGGTTGTCAGGAAAGGCCATGGAAAAGAGAGCCTCGGGGTCGCACACAAACTTGTACACGTACCTCTCTCCGGCCACCTGAAGAAACCAAGACAAGACATTCACATTTAGCAGACACTCTTATCCACAGCGACTTACAGTAAAGTGCAGGGACATTCCCCCCGAGGCAAGTAGGGGGCCTTGCCCAAGGACACAACGTCATTGGGCACACTCGGGAATCAAACCGGCAACCTTCAGATTAATAGCCTGATTCCCTAACCGCTCCGCCATCTGACCCACAGACAATACATCAGACAAGCCATCTGTCAAATCTGTTCTTCGTGCATGTTGGTGCTTTTTGGCATGTAGCTTTTCCTAAACATTACTTGTCACCTATAAAATCTGGGCCTGATTTAGAAGAGACCAGTCAATTCAGCCATGGATCAATAACCCTGCCCTCTCACCTCACTACCAAGGGGCATGTGAAGTCAGCCAGAAATGGACCTCCAGAGTACAGAGCAGCACATCTCTGCACAGACCTTGCAGCATCATCCTCAAGGTTGTATTCTAATGTGTCTGAGTAGAACTGCAAACAATCTGCAGTTGCCAGGGAGGGGGAGGCGGCGGGGGGGGGAAGGAGAAGGAAAAGGGTGAACCTGCCTTTACCTTCTGCATGATCCCCTTCTCATAGTAGTAGCGCAGGGAGCGGCTCAGCTTGTCGTAGTTCATGGCCGGACGGTTTTTCTGGATACCCCAACGCCGAGCCACCTGAAATAAAATGGTGTTAGCGGTGTCGTTTACCACAGCTGGACTAGTCAGAGGACACATTTTCTGGTCTACTGCAATTCAACTCCATGTAGGCAGATGTTGGCAGTTATATATACATATATGTATACACAAATATGTATGGAGATAGGGGGGGGGGGGGGGGGGGGGGGGTGTAGGACGAAGGGAGTACTGGAAGAGTAGGAGATTTACCTCTTCAGGCTCAATGAGTTTGAACTCCATGCCACGGCCGGTCCAGGCAATGAAGTGTCCGTTGGCCGGGTCGTCCAGCAGGGTGACCAGGAACTGCCAGAGCTGCAGGGAGCCCCGCCTCTGGTAGGGGGGGCTGTCTCTGTATACAGACGGCTCCTGCTTTACCTTTCCTGAGAACGAGAGCGGGAGAGAGAGTGTGAGAGAGCAGGAGGGAGCAGTGGACTCCACAGACACACACTGTGGTGAGACATTCCAGCCAGTGAAGTGGACAGGCTGCTCCTTTTACACCCTTCCATCACCTCGACTCCAAAGAAGACACTTCTCCAGTGATGAAAGCACGCCACTAATACACCCAGACCTTTCATGTTCTGCCAGAGGCTCAATAGTTGAGTGCCAACTTATGCAATCTCACCTTCCAGTCTCTCAGGGACTACACAGGCATCGTCGTAGTACAGGTGAGGGTCTCTATCAAAGCTGAAACCTGGAGCGAGAGGAAACACACAGAGGGAGAGAGAGAGATTAGGTTTAAGACGGGGTCGTGGGAAACACAAGTCTAGTTAAAGGCTAGCCACTATGTTCCAAAGGGGGAACAAACTGCTCACAAGGCAATACAGTTGGCCAGCTTCCCAGGAGTGGGAAATGCTATTGTGCTAGCGACAACAAGCAGCAGTGATGACGCTGGGCAGGTTGAGAGGGTCTGCCTGAGCAGCGATACCAAACACCCAACGTTGATACCCTTTCCTCTGAGGTACCATAAACATGGACCTCTTCCTCAGAGGTCAGGGTCACAGAAAGGGATGTGAGAAATTAAGCCAAGCAAAATATGATGGCCGATACCATGTTGTATGCACGTGAATACTGACATATCGTGTTGTAATTCAAGCGGGTTAACATATTACTTACTTTCATGGTTGTTGTTTTGGTAGAAGCTCCCTGCTCTCCCAAATGAAGACTGGCAGTTAGGCACTTCTGTAATACATAGAAGCGACCAATGGTTAGACTGACAGAATGGTTGGAGGCTAAAATCAAGGACACCCAAATTGTATGTGATGCACGTCTACTAGTCATGGGCTCACGACTACCTCTTGTCCTTACAGTGACTTATGAAACCTCTGGGCAGTTAAGTGTCCCCAGCATCCCACATCTGGTGAAGCAGGCTAAGCCCCTGATGGGAGAACAGGACGTACCGCGCAACAGCCCTCGCATGTCCAAGCCCCCTAACAGGCTTACAGACCGAATCTGCAGATATTCAATCACCAAGACTATCAAGTTACGCCTGTCACTGTTCTCCGTCCCCCCAGGGTCAAGACCCAACTTCCGTTTGCTGTGTCACTGTGCCCCCCCCCCCCCCCCCCCCCCCCCCCCCCCCCCCCCACACACACACACCTCTCCCACTCTGTTTCCTCTCCTCTGGTAAATATCGGATGATTATCCAATTAGGGGAAATATTCCTTACACATCTGGAATGGTGCAAACTACAGCCCTGTTGCTCTGTGGTTATCAGACCATCCAGGAAAACTGCCTAAAATGGGCAACTATAGCTCCCATCTACCTCCGTACATCCACCCAGCCAGCCGCCCACAGACCCTGAGCCTTTACTGTGACATGCGTATTTATAGGCAATAAGAAGCTAAGAGGATTTGGCATTACATCACAGGCCATCCTAAAGCTGAGACGCACAGACACACACAGTGGATTTGAAAAAGGGGATAGTGACGATGCTGATAATGACGTCAAAATGGAGACAGCTGGCTGGGCTGTTGGTGGGTCTGCGTCAGAATGCTACAGAGAGTGATGACTGTGTAAAGCCTAAGCCACAACAAGGTAGGTACACTCTGCTTTGTGGTCTGTAGAGATGGGAGAGTTACATCTGGCACTATTGCGGCATTGACGTCCTGTGAAACCAAAACATTATCCAGAACATCAATCTTGTTTATCTCCTCTGCACTGAAAGTATTTGTGCTAACCTGACGTGGGTGTTGGCCTAGATCGTAGGCCTACCATCGACGTAGGTTTCTCTGAACCTGAGGGATGACCCACTTTTTGCCCTTGGTGGCTTAAGTAAGGCTAAGAGACCCATGTGTGTTGGTGTGAGGGAGGGCAGAGTGATTGACAGTGTTTTTAACGGGAACTTACGCAGGCAATGGGTTGTGGCCTCTGTGTGTGTGTGTGGTCCTGTGTTTGCTTAAGGTCTTACGGCGCGTTAAAACTCACAGCCGTGTGCCAGCGCAGCGCAAACAGGGACAAGCACATTCCACACCCTCTGGCCAGTTCACTTGCACGCAGCATGGACACTTCAGCTCACAGCTAACCCACCCTGACCAGGCCTAGGTCCTCCCTGTCCAGACGCTTGCACAACCAGGTGGTGTGTTGCGGGTCACCTATTCAACTCTCCTGGAGTATCCATGGCCTCTGAATGCTCCCCCCCCCCCCCCCCCCCCCCCCCCCCCCCCCCACACACACACACACACACACATAGACCTCCCTGGGGCCAGTCACTTACCAGAGTCAAAGCAGAAGTCCCGCGGCTCCTGCTTGATGGCCATTGGGTGGAAGGCACCCTGAGGGCCCATGGCAGGGACGCCCTGCTCAGCATAGCGGGGGTCCATCAGCTCCTGCTTGAAGCCCTGGGGAGGCACGGGGACCAGGGGCTCGGACATCTGGCGGTGGTAGGGGGGCCTTCCTTCCCGGGACACGTTGCTAGGGGTCTGGGCCAGGTAGGGGGGGTGGGTCTGCCCCTCAGACGGAGGGAAGGGGAGGCAGGGCTCTGACATCTGCCTCTGGAACCTAGGACGGAAGGGCAGAGGAGCGAGGGGGGATATTGTGAGAGTCCTAAAATACCAAATGTTTTCAACGTGGAGAATTGCATTTTGTGCATGCGTACACTTCATAATGTTGCCAAAGACCCCCACGGACGTGCACTGCAAGCCCCTAGGCAGCCAGAGAGGCTAGGCTACCGCATTCAACACTGCAAACACAAGCTGTAAAATGTCCAGCGCTGGTGTCACTAACGGATATAAAAAGACGATCCTGGCTTCCGTTTTCTAGAGGGCAGACGGTTCAGGACACGGTCGTGCAGCCTCCTGACGACACACCTTAAGTACTGCATCCTCTTTGGACAGAGCACGGCCACAAGGAGAAGGTGCCGTTCCCACAGGGGTCGGGTTCAACCAGCGCTCCAAAGAGGACTTGGCAGGCGGCCAGCGCACGCCACCACCCGTGGCCCCCCCAACATGGCTTGCCAACATACGGGCACCTTTCCACCCCTGATGTCAGCATTACTGAAAGGTCACAGGGCATATATAGACCCCCCCCCCCCCCCCACCTCTGGGCGTTCAAATAACACGGTGTGTGTGTCTGTGGAAAAATGTACACTCTTTTGAGTGTCCGGGCTCCTGGATATATGATTATGACGAGTATTTATAGAGCCGTCAAATAAAGGTCAGGAGTTGAATGCTCAGGGGCAGTGTTACATGTTTACATGTTGGCAAACACAAAGGTCATCTATCCAGTAAAAAGCTGAATGAACATTTCTGAGAACGGCTCTGTGGAACTGATTTATTATCAAGTTTTACTGTCGGTCCTGCCCAGAAACAAGAACCCTTTCAGTATCAGCAAAGGCCCCTCACCTGTGCTCAGGGTTGAAGTTGACATCCTGGTTGATTGGTGGGCAGGGCACAGCAAAGGGTGGGCTCTGGCTGTGAAGGGAGAGTGGTCGCTGATTGTGGGCGGAGCCTGCCGCAATGGGCTGCCCGTGCAGGGGGCGTGGCCCTGGCGCCTGGCTGGGTACTTGAGGGAGAGGGGGAGGAGTCTGCTCGCTGAGTGGGTGTGTCCCTGCAGTGTTTGTGGGGATGCATGGCGAGACCGGCGTGGAGGGAGGAGTCAATGGCTTAAACCCCAGATTGGGTTTCCTTTCATAGGCACTGCTGAACAACACACAGAGGACAAAGGTCAACTGGGGCTGCATAAGAACATGTTTTCCCTTGAAAGAACTGGCACTTTGGAGTGGACACCAGGCTTTGATTGTTTTGTGTACCTGTAGCTGTAAAGGCACTTCTCTCCGTACGGCATGGGACTCCTGTCCCGGCCACAAGGAGAAAGCTCTTTGGAGGGACTCAGTTCCCGTTTGATCTTGGCTGCTGGGGGTCCATGAAACATCACTGGGGGGGGAGAAACAAGGTACGGCACATTAGAAAAAGGCAGATGAGCTAAACTGCACATCCTCTATTGGCTTATCTCAACCGCATTTAGATTGGACTGACAGTAGGCACGCCCCACCCCTCCTCCGCCACCACCACCACCAAACCATGAGAGCCACTTAAAAGAGCATTTATCATGGCTCAAAACGACACGGACAGCACAGACTATTCCGCAACTGGCATCTTTCCCCGATCAGTATCAAAGCTTGGCCTCTTTTCACACATGCAATCAAAGAGCTCCCCTCTGATTTCCATCGCCGGGCTAGTCAATACCCATGAATCAGTGTGGTCGTAATTCAATGATTCAGAATGATTTCCCCCCCCCTGCTCTGTAACCATTAGACGCTGGATCCATGCATCGCCTGCCATTTCCGGGCGCCACATAATGGCCAAGAGTAACTGGATCCCTGGGCACAAAGTAACAGGAGCCATATAAAATCGGCCCTGACTCTGGTAGACCAGAGCAAGCAAACAATGGGCATGTGAGCTACCCTGCGCGTGCTCTAAAAGCTGCCCAGAGCGTGGCACGCTAAGAAAGAAAGAGAGAGAGAGAATGCTGGCAAATGGATGGAGATTACCAAGACACTCTCCCTGATTCTGGTGGTCAGGGGGTGGGGTAAGAGGATGGTGAAAAGATGGCTGGGCCAGGCCAGGCCTCCTCCCCCTTCCTTGCTGGGCAGGGTACAGTACAAGGAGTGCCATGTGATGGGCGGCTGACTGCAGGGGTTTTGGGAGCTAGGCTGGTGAATAGGCAGCCTGTGAGAAAGCCTGGGTTCTTGCCTGGCTATGGGGAGTTCTGCCAATTGCCAACAGACACACGCGCACACACATACGCACAACCAAAACGACAACTGTGCAAGCTAAGAGCTAAGGCCAGACACGTCAGTGTGAACAGACTACAGCGACCCTACGCACACACACACACACACTCCACGGTAAACACACGTCATAGTCAGCCGCAGTAATATATAGCTGCTAGCGCAACAAAACCTCCCGTCAGCGACAGCAGACTGAATATCCAAACTTGGACAGACACCACGCCCTGTCTCTGCTTCAACATCAGACTAAAACATAAACACACTCAGAAATGGGGAGGCATAAAATGCTCTGCTGAACATAACTCTAATATTTCCCTTGGCAGCAATAGAAAGACTATGATGTGCAGACAAATGGTGGTAGTGGAGCCATGCTTATGGAGAGGGTGGGATTGAATTGGGCTATGTGTGGGGGGGGGTACTCAGAGAGAGCTTGATGGACTGGGGTGAAGGGGGGGGGGGGGGGGGGGGGGTAGGAGGGCGCTACAAGCTCCAAACTGCCCCCCCCCCCTCTGGAATCTGGACCATTCCAGAGGCTGAGTCTGAGTGCATGAAAGTGTGAAATCAGATTAGAGGCTTGGCTCATGTGATGCCCCATGCCAATCGGCTGATTAAACCCAAAATGGAGGAGAAGGCAAAGAGGGGGTGTCTCTTCCCCGAGGGAGAAGAGAAGGATGAGGGAGGGGAAAGAGACGTTTAAGCACTGGCAAGATAAACCTTTTAAGGAAACAGTGTTGAGTGATTTCCAATAGTGGCTAAGATATAGTATCTTAGAAATCATTTTGATTTTAATCAGTGGCAATGTCTTTTCACGGCCAAACTTGATGAAGCTAACTGGTAGAATATAATACAACATCCACATGTGGACATCACAACAAAAAAGTGTTGTTTTTTTTGTACACACGCAACCAAATTGTTGAGCTTGCAGGGTATAAATAATGAAAGTGAGATACTCACAGCTATCGGACTGGAAATCTGGGACAAACTGTTCGTCATCAGGCACCTGGGCTGTGGAGAGACAGGAAAGCGTTAAAACACACAGGCACTAACAAACACAGTCAACCCCCAAACTTTTTCATTTTACTTTTGTTTTTTCTTTTTACTGGTAAGGGTGAAAAAAAATCCATAAAAAATGTCAACAACATTTGAGACCTATGCCACTTTCAATGTAATGGTACACTTCCAATCCAATGGTACACTTCCAATCCAATGGTACACTTCCAATCCAATGGTACACTTCCAATCCAATGGTAATGTTTACACCTGTGCTAAGGACCACAGGGAGAAACTGTCTGGTTGATTATTCTCCTGTACAAATTATGATTACCTCTTACAAATAGGACTTGTTCAGCATAACAGTGGTTTCTCAGTCATGAAACGTTGTTCTATTTGTTCCATTTGAATGAACAAAGACTATCTTAAATTCGCATCCACAGTTAATCTCTAATCTTGTCACCTGCCCAATTCTCCTAAATGGCTATCTAAAAACATATACAATTTGTCCGATTACTGCCGTCACAAAATTGTAAAATCTGATTTGTTTTTAAATGAATGACAAGAAATGACAAGAAATTGTATTTCAATTGCTTTGCTAACTGTGCAAAGACCTGACTGAGATGAGAAGGGATTGACATGACCAATGTCCAACAGAGGGCAAACATTGCTCAGTCATGCACAAAACTGAGCCACAGAAAATAATCCAATCTAATTCTGCAGAGGAGGTGGAAGTGCCCTATTTGGTCAAAACATGTTGGCGTAATAAGGTTCACAATACCATATCAACAGCTACCCTACCCATATATTCCACCTTTTTCAAAGCCCGCATCAACTCACCTTCAGCAATCCAGATCTCCTGCAACTGGCTGAGGTCTTGAAATAGATCTAAGAATAAAAACAGAAAAGGGTTCAAACTACAGTCTAAAGTCCTTAGCTACAATATATAAAACACTACACATCAAGATGGATGAAAGTGGATGATCATGCTGTAACACAAGCTATTGTCCAGGAATACAGTCTCACGTATGAAGATGTCATGGGATGACTGGAGGGGTGTCACAATATCATCAAGAACGGTTCATTTATCCAAGTACCTTCTGTGTCCTGGGCAAGTTCGGTATCAACAAACTTCCTTTTCCTGTCGCTGAGAGTTCGACTGTAAGGTTCTTCTACGTGAGATTTCTGCTACAATAAGATGAAGAATAACAGGAAAAAACGATTCGAATGTTGTTGGACTAATTGAATTGAATTACAGTGAGATGCCATTGATACAAATGGATGGTCATTCATTGGTAAAGTAGACATTCGGAGATGCAGTGAAATCAGAAAGAGGCAAATGTTGTCATGGAAGGTGCACTCACATTAGGTGGGACCATAAATGGGACTTGCTGGTCGTAGAATCCGTCCATGTTACCTGGGTCTTCAGAGGTTCCCAGTGAAGGGGTCTTCGCCTAAAGCGACGGGTCCCTTTGATGATCTATTCAACTAAGACAAAAACAAAACCCATCATGTCATTCTCTGAAACGCTTATCTCAATCTTCTATCGAAATACATGCTGTGCTGTGCCTATAGGCAGGCACTTCAAAATCCCAGACCTCCACCTGTCTTAATGTTTTCAATTTCAACAGCCCCAATGCCTGCAGAGATGATAAACATGCTGGGTGTGTGCACGCTTTACACAATGTAAATACTTAGTAGTTGTGTGACGTATGTAGCCTCTGTTATATAAGCAGAGCCAGCCATCTGTGTGGGTGATTATGAGTGCAATCATAATCAGCTAGAGAGGAAACTTTAGAGGAAGGGTTTTATTATAAGGCCAGTGGGCATTAGCACTAGGCAGTAAGCAGAATACTGTGTGCTAGTAGACATATGGAGCAAATAAATAATTAGTGCAGTCAAAAAATGATTCATTCTTTTCAATCTGCATATTTTTTGGGTCAAGTCAATGCTGCATCATACTACACTTTAAATATTAATTGTGGAGAATAACTCTAAACACATTCTTTGGGCATGAAGTAGTTAAGTGATCCAGAACACGTAGTGCCTAACAAACGGCAAGGCAGGGAAAGCGGGGAATAGAACATAGTAACATGTCCATCCACGAGGGTGGCTTTAGTGGGCAAAAAAAAATCATCAAGAGTTGTATGACTCGCTGTATGGAGAAGGCTACTGTTATTTGTTCTCCTTATGGATGACGAATTTATGGAGGATGGATAGCCAATCATTAGGCACACACTTTTTTACGACAGGGAAAATATGTCGCTTACATGAGTGATCTGGATATCAAGACGCCTTTAGTCTACATAAGCTTAAAAGTTGACAAGAAACTCAGATGTAGCCATTTTAAAGTAACATTTAGATGGGGTGCTCAGTAGAGAGTAAAGATAACAATTTGTTGAAATACATTTAAAAAAGCATAAACCCCACAATTACCAATAAAGCATGACCATTTATTGTATTAATCCTATGACATACATATAGCACGTGCAATAGTCCACAGAGACAGTGGAGACAATAAATGTGAACAAATTCGGCCTCAGTGTAAAATGCCCATTACAACAACTTCATATACCGGTGTAAGCACCGGTCTCGTTGCAATCGCGTTTGATAGCATCGGGGAAGTATTTAATAAAAAAAATCTCCTCCCCGCTCCCCTCTTCACCCCATCCCTCCTCCCTACACGGACCCTTGTTTTTCTCAATGAAGTGAAACTCGATCCGTGTGGAACTCTGAAAAAAAACCTGACCTGCCCATTCATAAAAATACATACCCTATACCAGCCGACCAACCTCGGTAATCAAAAAGACAACATTTACACAGACCGAAGTACAGCTAAATATGTTGCGTATTGTAAACTTTTATATATAGCGCAACTTTACATAAATAGCATCAGGAAATGGTTGCCAATGTAAACCTTTCTATAAGATGGCGTTCATTTGTACCCAAAGCTCAATTTGCAGTTGCAGTCGTTTCCAACGTACAGCTAAAACATCTTTAGTCAGGGCTTTCCAAAATCAACAAACATTTCTACAGACTGAGGCAATGCGCAGCTTACCGTATGCGCGTTTAAATCCCGTTCTAGTCTTGAAAGATTGCACGGGGGGAAAAATCCACAACGAACCCAGTTTCGTATTTATAGCCTACAGTTATCAACTGATGCGCTTCCTTAGACTCGCAGAACTTGACTGAGCTATTTGGTAAATGGACTGGCTGGTTTTCCCTGGGGCGCGAGTGGTACATTAATGCAGAATCTCATTGGCTCCCTCTCAGTGTTCCTCAAGTGAGTAACCAATGGGTTATCCGAAACTAATGAATTATAAACTAAGTCCATATGAACCAATCATCATGCAGATCTGTCCTATTTTTATGAATGGTTGAGTTTCATTCATTTTTTTCATTGCCAGCGAGATCTTTAAAGGGCGCACACCACACTTAAGACCATGTTGCACATTTCTATATTGATACAATCAAACGAAATTAAGTTCATATGTTAATATGCTAAATATGTATTCGGTTTAAACGAAATTCCTCATCAATTATTTGAACAACATTTAAGACTGTGTGTAAGACTAAGAACCAATTGCCTGCAGTACACTGAATTCCTCCTGTCAGATCTGTTTTGGATTTGAACTATCAACCTTATGTGTATACTCTTCCATCTTTTTCTAGAACCTCGAGCCCTATGAAGTTAGGGATTAGTGCCAGAGGGTCAAAGTTCTCTAGTAGCCAACCCTTGTCATTAACACCAGCATCACTAAATTAGGAGCTGGACAACCACACTCTCCCTGGCGTTCAGCAGAAGAGGTTACATTCCCAGGGACATCCAACAGCTGGTATGAAAATCATAATCCCTTGAAACCAAACAGCTGTGTTGCAGAGCTTACAAGATCGGAAAAGAGACAATAATAGTAGGAATAGATAAATACATGAATGCACTGTGTCTTTGCTGATTGGCTCTGAGGTCTCAGGATCAGAGCAGATCTTACATCTTCCCTGATCTCTCAGTTGGTGCTGAGGTGGTGGGAGGGAGGAGGGGGTTTGAGAGCTAGCATATTGTGTTCCCATTCAAATGTGTTCCCCAAAATACATGCACTTGACATGATGACACATGTCAAGAGTATGTACAAACCTGTTCTGTAAAGACTGTATTTGAGAATGTTTGTAGGAGACCTCAAGTTTTTATTTATTGTATTTTTCTGTAAACTTCCAGGTCACTGTGACACTGTGTATGGCATTGTGACTGTTTTTCTCATCTGGTATAATACTCAATAAGTGAATTGCAACTTATTCACAGAGGGATTTGGCTGTCAATTATATCCAGTGAAAATCTGTCTGTTTGCACCTTGAAAAATTAGGTTAAAATGAGAAACTAGTGCCTCCAGTTAAGAGACAAGATTGGACTTGCCCGCTATTAATAGCACAAGGAAAGAGATCCTTTCTGCCTTATTATCTTAGCAGCATGATAGAGGCACCCAACGATAGCTTGTCTATGGGGCTTTTAGTTGTATAATCCCAGCTCTCTCACTTTCTCTCTTTCTTGCTCTCCGCTCAAATGTTTGACTCTGCAAGAGCCAAAGGTCAAATAGACACACCATCTCACTCACTGTCTTTTATATGATCATGGTTTGTACACTCTCAAGAAAAAGGAGAGCCAAAGGGAATTGAATCGGTAGATTCTGATCTGGGTCAGATAATGACAAAAGGATGCATGTTTTTCATGGTCATGTTTATATAACAGTATTGAACTGCAATATTCATACCAGTCCAACAAAAGTTTAGTAACTGAAAAGGCCTAAAACATACCTTTATATGAAAATCATTTTATTCAGAGACGATTGAGACCTAGTTGTATTTGTGTGCACACAGTTTCTTTTAAACAATATTTTATATCATCCATAAAACAAAAGGCAGAAAAGTATGCATATTCAACCTTTTTTGTTTATTTGATAAATCTTTTGTCCATCAAAACAATGGATGCTCACAGCTAACAGATGACGATGGTGACAGACAAAGGGCAGAAGATGGATATTGATTCTTCCCTCTTTTCTGTCCAATCACAGTTCAGAATTGGGAGGGGGGTGGGGCAGCTGTCTGCCCTTGACCCTGGCTGCTTTCTGGGGCAGACAGTTACATACCACTGAGACCCTGAGGGGGAACAGGGGCTTTATACATACATGTAGAACATCACACTCGGGAATGATATGAGCTCTACTGCTGCATCTGTGCCACTGATGTCACTCAATACTGTTAATCTGTCTTGGCTAAGAATAGAATCACAACGCCATGACCGTATGATAAACCACACTACCTCCGTGAGCAAGGAGAAGGTCTCTTTTAAAGGTTGCTTCTTTGGAGGGGATGTGAGTGGATGTGTTCGATGAAAAGATGTAGGTAGGACAATGTACTAGTTAGTACATTTGTGTTGTGTGATGGCAGAATCTGAGCAGTAACATGGACTGCATTCATCCTTGGTTGACGCCACCACTCCAAATGCAACTGCTCCATAGGTACATTACTGAGGCAGTGTGGTCTCAACACATGACTTGAACACAGACAGATGATACATGCAAAACATAGAAAACCCCTGTCACACAGAATAAGACTTGACTGACAGCAAGGTGATGGACGGCCTCAGAGTTCTTAGCTTGTTTACGATGATCTGAGGTCACATTTTACAAATGCGTTGACAACCAGGAACAAACTTTTTTTTTTTTTTACCAGCGGTTGATTTGTTTTGCCCCCATGGGAGATACAGAGGGCAGTTTGGTAATGGCAGTGGATTATTGCGACACAGAAACAGGGGGATAATTGATCACATTTATCTGCAATTTCAGCATCAAATTCCTTGTTTATTGGCTTGTTTAGACTTGTATTGCAAGAGTCTTGCTGTCTCTCAAGAGGGCTGAAACATCACTGGTGTGTGTGGTTCCATTTGTTAGTTAAGGCTATTGATCCCTCCAGAGATGAGTGGTGACTTGTGACATGGATGTTGAAGATCGAGTCAGACGTGTTCTGTGTGAGCTTGATATCAATCTCCTGTTGAGTCATACAGTATGTGGAGATTAAAAAAAATGGTGGACAATTCTCCTGGGGAATGCTTCTTTTCATTTTACCAACACAGGCAGCCACTGATACCCTTGCACAGTATTATCGACATGCTACCAAAAGGGAAACACAACAAATAAATATACAAGGAAATGGAAACTGAAGCGAAGGATAGGTCAGGGTTGAGTAATATGACTCAAGGTCACAGGTCAGGGGTTGAAGGGAAAGTGTTACAACAATCAGCGTGGTCTCTCTCACCTCAGGCAGACATTCCTGAGTCTCCTTTGATTCAGCAGGCATGCGGTGGTGTAACTTCAGATAAAATATATAAACAAATATCTATGTACACGTTAACTGTTTATAATCATCCTTCCCATAACTGAAAAGTAACTGTAAACATGCACTCTTCTTCACTGAGTCTCCTTGCTCCAGGCTCCATGAAAGACATTAAAAACACTCTTGTGTTATGTCCAATGACCGCATGGGTTCATGGAATTTGATGTCATACAAAGGAGTCTGATGGAACTGCTAGGACCAGCTGGGTCAGCGATCCACAACAGGGTGGTGTTGCCCATCAAAGCTGTTCCAAGGTCTGTTCTTCAAATCTGTACCTTAAGGAGAACAGCACCACATCCAATTCCATAATGTCTGGTGCAATAGTTAGTGTAGAATCGGTTTTATTTATGTTAACAAGCATAATACCTGTATCCTACTACCTCAGTCAGACCCTATGGTCATCAGACATCATCTCTGCTTCAGTGGGGCCTGGGTGCAAGTGGCTGCTCAGTGTAGTTTAAAGGGAATCAGGGCGACAACGTCACAGCCTCGCCCTAAGGTACAACTCAGTGTACCATTAGAACTCCACACTTATCAAAACCCCTGTACACAAAAGACATAACCATCATGATCAGCCGAGGACAGGTTCTTTCCATTGAACGTTCAATCCAGACAAAAATACTCCTGTGTTGTGTTCAATGTTACCCCCAAATACATTACATTCAACTGATAATATCCCTCACTGTAGAAACACAGAACACCATTAATCTAACTGAATTATGTTCCGGAAACATGCTCTTGTAGAGTATGAT
Source organism: Hypomesus transpacificus (assembly GCF_021917145.1). NCBI lineage: Eukaryota > Metazoa > Chordata > Actinopteri > Osmeriformes > Osmeridae > Hypomesus > Hypomesus transpacificus. The sequence continues at coordinate 8,449,130 of NC_061082.1, forward strand.
GAGGGGGAGAACTTGATGTGAAGGGGACCGAAATGGATACAACATGGGTTTGAATCTGGCTTGAATGTTCTAGAATAACTGGCTCCAGATGAGTGGTGTACCAGAGTCACTTACATGACCCACAGAAGAACACTGACCTGTACTCTTCTAAGCTAGATCTAACATCTCTACAATCATTTTATACCAATGTAACTTTAAAAACACATTTATGTGTATATGTGCACCTACTTCCAGAAATATACAAATACTGTGTTTGCACATACAGTATATAGGCCATGATAATATTTTCATCAGGGTACATAGTAGTCGTACCTAGTGGCTAGGATTCCATGCTATGTCTTCCTAACATCCTACTGTATAGCCCAGCAATTGCTGCTAATTTAGTTAAATTCCCACAATTTCTTTTCTCTCTATCATAATTGATAACTACACATCTTAACTTTACTTTGCAAATGAATAGAACAGCACAAAATAACTTTCATTGAAGTTGTTTTTTCTCTCTCCACAGCACACTTGACATTGTGAGTTGATGTTTTGACATTGTAATTAGGACTGGTCTTTCACAGCATAGATCTTCTTGAAATAGCAGTTTAAATTTAGTTCCCTGTCGACGCGTGAAAGGGTAAATCAACCTCTCACTGTCAGAGGCTCACTGTTATACCACGGGGGGATCCATTTCAATCCCTGTTCCTCTACAACTGTGGTAGGGGACACGTGCTGAAGAATGGGTGGGAGTTGTTTAATCTACATGGCTGGCCTAGTGGGTTGTCTTCGATCAGGACCTCGGACATACAGTAGCAAACGCCTGGCCTGTGAGATATTCACACCTATGTTTGCTCTCCTAAAATGTTCATTCGGAAAATCCAATGTGGTATGCGATCCCAAGCATGACCATGATCTTCGAACTCCAACCCTCTCCCAGTTCCAGATAAGACCTCGGATCTGGGTTTGCTTTCTTCAACCTCCCTCATCTCACTGTCCTCCCTGTGGCTGTGGGACACTGATCTCTCATTTAGAAAGATAAAATGCCAGTGAAAAGACCATAGTCTACAAAGGCAAAACATTGAAGCTCACAATGATGATACTAACCTCCCTGTCACGTTTTGCCTAGGGCCTGAAACTAAAGTACCAACTGACTCTAGAAACACAGTTCAAAGGATGTTTGTGGTCCTAAGTTGCTGGGGGTCAAAATCCCTGTTTGTCTCCCCAGGCCTGGCTGACTGCTGTTGTGTCTTGCCACCCTCAACTATAAACCCACACGTCAATAAAGGATGAGTTTTCCGTTGCATCTCCCCAGCAGCCCAGTGTTGTGCTATGGGGAGGCTCTGGAGTGAGTGCTTTTACATGCTTTATTCATACATTATTCACATGGTTCCTCAAAGAGGTAGAGCCTACTCTCTACTCCTGTAAACGAAGGGGGACTACCGCCACCCTACTTTCACTCTCTCTATCTTCTGGGCTCTTTTTTCTTCTTTTCTTCTCTCCTGTCTTTAGCCTTTTAGCCTACTTCTTGTAGAGAGTAGAGCACTATTTCGTTTACTCCTTGTTTCATTTCTCCCTTCTCACGCTCCATAATCTCTTTGTTGAAGGGCCTTGACAGTATCCTTCAACAACCCAATACTTGGTTCAGCCTGGCATTGGAGCACATTAAGGGCTTTCATCTGGGTCGGACCTGAGGTCTATGGGATGGCATTTGGCATTGGTGTCTGGGGCTGGGTCCAGGGTTAGGGACAACTGGGGATGGAGTATGGCCGTGGTTAGCGCTGGGGTGCAGTTGGAAGGGATCCATCTTTCAAGGAAACTAGTTGGTAGACACACAGGAAGTGGTCTGAACACAGAGTCTGTTCCTTTATGATGATTCTACTGTTCTGATCTTTACATATTCTACCATAATCAACACAATCCCATTCAGACCTCTGTCCCATCGGAAACAGAACACCAGTCTTTTGAAGGATGTTTGTATATATGTGAGTATATGTACCGTACTTTATGTATATGGATGCGTGAGAATGTGTATTTCTAAGTATGTGAAAGGGAATGATTTGGTGGTGTCCCCATCGTTGCTAGTCCCGACTCCTGTTGCGTTTCTTGAAGAAGAAAAAGGGGGTCTTCTGGGGAGGACCGAGCAACATGGGAACCTGGTTCTTGTGAGTTATCCTGACCTGAAAGGGTCAGACCAGAGGGCACAATATAAGAAGGTACAAACATGATATCCCTGCCTTGCTTGCAGTACCCCTAAATCATATATTCAACTCAGTGTTCAATATTCCCAAATCCATATGTGTTGAGGAGGCAGGGATTCGTTGGTTCAGAGAATTGATCTCAGAAAATGAGAATATAAAATCGTCCAACATCAGTGCCCAATCTCAATTATGCCTGTGTGGTTGAATGGAAGGAACATTCTGGATCAATGTTCCAACGTCTACTGAAAAGCCTTCCCAGAAGAGTCAAGGCCATTTTAATAGCAAAGTTTATATGCATGCACAGAATTGACAAGTACGTGTTTTATCTACAGTACATTGCATAAAAAGTAAGTATTGTATGTAAGGAAGTTCACTGTCTTCTCACTGTTAATTTCTATTCGCTCAGACCCGACCTGAAAAATACTTTCAATTTGAGCCTGAAAAAACTAAAACGCATAATGCACCCTACCCATATTTGATCAACGTACAACATTTCAGTTGTGCTTCAGTACAGCAGCATTGTAATGGTGTCTCACCGTGCAGGGCGGCTGCATCCACGGTTCTCCGTCGATTTGCATGGGCAGCAGTCTGGATGTCCTGTGAACGAGGATATATGGTGGAGGAGGTAGGGGGTGGGAGGTAGGGCATAGAGAGTAGGAGGTAGGGAGGATGACACAGGGAGTAGGGAGAAGGGGTTGGGACCAGGGTACAGAGGGTAGGAGTGGAGGTTGGGGAGGGGGGGGAGGGGGGTTAGATCACACGCACCTCAGAGGCATCAGTAGCCTGTTCACACCGTCCCAGGACAGGGTCAAACACAGCTCCCTTTGTTCCCACGAGTCCCGTTCCCAGACAAGCCCCCACTCTTTAAACTCACACACCCACTGAACACACACTCACACGAGTGCACGCTCTTTCTCTCTCTTTCTCTCTCTTTCTCTCTCACACTCACAGACATACACACACTCTCACTCGCACTCAGAACACCCCTAACCTCTTCCCACACACACAAAGTTAGTTTAAGCCTTTCATGCATGCCCCTACAGCTAGGGAAACAGTGTATGGAAGAATGATCAGTCCTGTTATAATTCTGGGCTCGAAAAATACCAAGGTCCGTTTTCTGAACAGGTGAGAAAAGTTTGTGAATGCTTAACGGACTGAACCTGGACGGAACACACACTGGGAACACGACTCTACTCAGTCAGACTGCACAGGAGAAGCCTGAGGCCTTTAGGTCATAGTTTTGATTGAATGTATAATGATCTGAGCAGAAAGACCCTCTGTGTGTAATTTTGTGTCATTTGCTTGTATGTCCATGTGGGTCTGTGGCCAAATCTGTTTACCTGATTGTGACACTAGCACACTGAGCCAGCCTGCGACCAGCACTCTTCAGGCCTGTGTATATCTGGCCCATCTCTATAGCTCCCTCAAGACCCACCACCTCCATCAGCTGGTCACTGAGATCTAGAGAAAGAGAAAGGGGGGGGGGGGGGTGTAGGTAGAGGGGGGAGAGGGGTAGACAGAGGGAGATGTTTGACAGCATTTAATGCAGGTCAACAAACAGGCAGACTAGTACAATTTAAGATGTTTCCTGACTCCACAGCATGGCATTCTAAACGCGAGAACTGACCCTGCACTCCTTGCACTCTGTCCTCCCCTATACATGATTTGACAACACAAGCACAGATGGGGGGAAGAATCCTCTTTAGACAATTGAGGTACTATTCTAAGGTGAACCAACCATCCTGGAGCCCGGGGGTCCTCCTTCAATCCTGTCTGGCTGGGCACCAGTTTGAACATGTAACCCTGGTCTGTTTAGACTGGCGCACAGTGTCAGTGTTAACTGATAACTAATATTAGTTCCACATCAACACTTAGCCCTTCACTTAGAGCCAATAGTGGAGGTACATATAATACAGTGCTCATGTATGGGGGACGTGTTAGGAATAATATAAGAATCATGCTTTTTCCTGCTAAGCTCTGAACACTGTTAAAGTTGATACAGTAACATAAAAGTTGGTGAGTCACCGACAATGATGAATATTTCAGATGACAATTGTACAGAAAATGTCACAGAGCGTAATAATGAGGGACAAAAACATTCAAAATCACTAAGGGTAGGTACGCTTTGAAGCAACATTCTTGCTTCAAATAACGCAAACAAGTTAAGGGTGTGACTTGTGGCTTGAAAGCAATTGGAGCAAAATGGCATCTTCAACACAGGCACACAATATATTCTGTTCCATTCGAAACCCATGTAATTTATCTGTCATGACATGTCACTGTGCTCCATGTTAGAGAAAAGCCAAAGTCAAACACAACGACCCATGCAAGAGGAGATATACTGTTTGTTACATTTTAAGGGGACAACATCCTTGCTTTTGGGACAAACTACCACCACAGCCACCCCCACCCCTGCCTGTGTTGTCCGGATGGCAGCCGATCCACCGTGGTCCGAGGGGAGGGGGATTTGTCCTGAAACCACACAGCCCTGTCGGCTTTGCCAAGGGATGGGGAACAAACCAGAGGACCCCCCCCGCCCCCTTGTCTCTCCTCTCATCCTGGAGACCAGCCCATTTACACAGGCTCAAGAGCAAGTGCTTCCCTTCATTACAACCTCCTCCCTCCAGTCCCTGGAGTTTTCCAAGAAAGAATAATAGGATTGTCCAGTCATTAGGATCAAACTGGCCTTTTAGTGCCTCAGATGACCAGAGAGACAAATACACTATGACGCATGGGCCTAGCCAGGGCTTACAGTCTGCTGTTTAGCACGTTATTATCTACTCATGAAATGCTTCTGAGTGAAAATGTTGAGTCCAGTGAACATTAGTTGTGTGTACACTGCACATGATATATTTTAGAGTATAGTATAGTGTGGTGTGGTATAGTATAGTATTATATAATTTAATACAGTTTAGAATAGTATAGTATCTAATATGCTATATATATATATATATATATATATATATATATATATATATATATATATATATATGTATAGTATACAGTACATATGTATGCAAATATGAGTATTATGTCATTCGCACATTCCTCCAACCCTCGTGCCCTTCACACCCTTACGCCCCCTCACTACAGCCCCACCCAAGACACACACTTCCTCCTACCAAACATGGGCATCCACAGTCTGTTTCTGCCAGCCTGATGGCCGAGATGCCTACCATGCCGCCTCTCACCTCACCAGATCCATCAGTGTGTTTACTCACAGCACTACATCTCAGTGAGATAGCACTAATAATAGCACCAAAACAGCCTCTTGCATAACCTAGGCATAGTGCATTGTGGGGGATGGATGGCAATGCTGGCCAAACAGCATTTAATACTGCTGTGCCACAGGCAGTATTTGCCTTTCACACACACACACATGCACACACATACACACTCATACAGTTACATACACACACATAGAGGATGAAAGGAGTTGCTTGTTAACTACAAGGTTAAGATTAACCAGAGCCATGTCAGAATAAGGAGGAGAAACAGTGTTTGTGAAATATTAGTTAGTGGTCACTTCTTACACGCATCTTTCAGTGTTCTTGAAAGTAATAGGTCAACCATACACTGTATGGCAGCAGCACCTTCCAAACGTTATTTTGCTATCATAATAAGCTCATCCCACCCTAGAGTGAAACAAGTCCTATACTGCAGTGCAGGGGCATTGCCAGAAATAAAACATTTCGGGGCTTCCATCTTAAAATTAGGGGGCAAAAAAGTATGTATATACGTATGTATCTATATATCGACAATTCCTATTTTTTTTTAATTTAAGTAAGGGAAGGGGGGGGGGGTGCGGACATTTGAATGAGGGGGGCCCCCCAGGCCCCCTCGTGGGCTGGAGTGTGTCGCTATATTGGTGGTCTGTATTTATAAACCAGTGTTTTAGTTTCCTTCCTCCACCCCCTCGCCTGGCGCCCTCCCCACCAGCAGGCTGTCATTGTCTTGGGGAGGCCGCGGCAGATGGTCAAGAGGAACCAGCCCACACTGAGGTACCGTGGTGAAGGTGTAGGCGTGGGCCATGCCTGGTCCTGGCCCTGTGACAGAACATAGTGTCACTGCTATGACACAGGCCAAACACAGAGGTTGGACTTATTGTACCATTCCCCCCAAATAAATACATTGGTTTGTGTACTCCCTAACTCATTCAGTCAATCATTCATCCATTCATTCACATATTCCTACTCACATGAGAGGATGTTCTCTATTCTTACTCTCAACCTTATCTCAATCCTCCTTCTAGGACTCATCATTGTCATCTTCATTAGTATTCTAATTCTCCTCATCATCATCCTTATTATCATCCTCAGCTTTCCCACCACCCTTAGGGTAGGATTATTTTCATTTAGAGAGAATCTATTTCTGTGTTCATGAGCAATGCAGGAAATGAAAAATAACAGTCTTCTTTTTATGTATGAAAGGGTAATAATACTGTCCCTTGATGCTTGCACTCTAAAATAGTCCTGGTAACCGCCACGGTGTGATGTTAGACTGCTTTGGGGTGGGAATGTGTGCTTTTTTCACAAACCCATGTAGAAAAGAGGATGTGTAAATCTTGCCAGGACCAACCGTGGCGCTTCAAAAAACACCCGGTGGATCCAAAGCGCTACAGCGACATAACCTGCCCATTCCTCTGTACTGGAGCCTCACATAAACAACCCTTTCTGCTTTCAGCTCTTTCCACTATGAGTTATCTGAGAAGTGGTACTGCACGTTCAGTTGAATGACAGGGAAGATTAGACCGCCCTTCTTATGATCAACAACTTGATCTGTCCCTAATGGAGGAGAGAGGGACTGCCAGTGATGTATTCCCCAAGTTGGAGGAGAGAGGACTGATCCAGAACGTTGTCTCCATTGGGAGGAGTCTGTCCCTAGTGAGAAGACGGCTTCATCCTCAGAGCTGAAGCTGCTGCTGCTCAGTGTTCCTTTCTCTGTGTCAGGGTAAGCTGGCTGATTGCATTATCTCTTGCGTCCAGCTTTAAAGGCCTGATCTTATTGCTAGTGAGCTAACAACTGTTGTAAACAATTTGTCAAAAGGTGGACACATGGGCAAGTAGGCTTTCAGGAACACAAAACACTGACCCATATACGCTTCTGCACTGGCACACACACCCACACACGCGTCTGCGTACGCACACAAACACCTCTGTGCACACACTTACAGTACGCACGTCTGTATGCACATGAATACATACGCACAAAAGCACAGATATACAGCTCACTCTAGGAAATCAGATGTCCTTCTCTGTATCGCGTTTCTGAATGGGATTAGAGGGAGGAGATCATTTAACAAAGGGTAAACCCTGTGGGACAACTGTACACAAGAGCAGAACAATACCTCAACACACACACATGCACGCACACACATACACACACACACACACACACACAAATACAGCGCTGTAGAGTAAAAAGCCAGCATGGCAGATCCCTTAAAGGTAAGTCATGAGTTGACAGTTTAAAAGCACTGTTAATCAGTTTGCATGAAGCACTGCTTGACGTCTGCTGACATTGATCTTATAAGAGTTCTGCAGGGAGTAGAACGGCTTTGACTGGAGACTTCGTTAGCAGAAATGGTGTTACAAACAAAATCATCAATACAGATTTGAGAGACTTCGCAGGTGCATTGACGAGTGTGTATTTATACATGGATGTGCTTAAGAAGGGGTTGTCACTCGGCTTTAGAGATGTGTGTCTGCGTGTTACTGTGTGTGCGTGTTACTGTGTGTGCGTGTTACTGTGTGTGCGTGTTACTGTGTGTGCGTGTTACTGTGTGTGCGTGTTACTGTGTGTGCGTGCATGCGTGTGCATGCCTGTGTGTGTAGAAGTCTCCTCTGCGTTCTTAGGCTATAAATACCCCAGCATATGGACAGAATGTCCTGTTGTCCCAGAACCTTTGGACTCTGGCCGTAGACCGGTGCCAGGAAGCAGGCCCCTCAGAGTGCATGGTGGTCAGGTGAGGGGATGGGGAGGTGACCATGTGTGATGGAACTGCAGAGTAGAGTACAAAATAGTACTGTGCAGTGGGTGTTTTCAAGGGCAGTGGTCAGACCACAGCAATGGATTATGGCTGGAGGGCAGTTAAATATTACTGATATGAGTCACGCAGTTGACAATAGCCCCTGTTCCTTTTTTTCCCCTTCTATCCCTCTCTCTTTATGTCCTCTCTTTTTCTCTCATTCTTTCAATCTTGCGCCTTGTGTCTTTCTAGTTCAGTGGAGCCCTGGAGTCTCCATGGAAACCAGATTCATATGAGTTCTGTGACGTGTGAGTCGCACGGGGGTGGAATGATGAAGGGAAAGAGAGAGAGAGAGAAAAGGAGCGAGGTGAAATGAGGTGATACGGATGAACGAAAGAAAGAGAGTCAGGGAGCCAACACAGGAAGTGAGTTTTAGGACCGTGGAGGCTGCAGGATGGCAGGTGCACCGCAAATGATACAGGGTAGGAAAACAGTCACGAAGAAAGACCGAAAGGAGAGAAGGAGAAAGATAGAGAGGGTGTAAGAAAAGGCCAGTCCTGCTATGGTCATCCTTGACTCCTTTGTCCTCTGCCCTCACCACGTCCTGTGGGTATAGCATCACAGCTCACTTGGCACTGAGACTCACAGACAGAGGAAGAGGTTCACTTATGGCAACCGAAAACAGATGCTCCTTATTGACCTTGAACACTAGTCCTGCAAGCACAGCGCATCCCCAAAGACTACTGTGACAGAGAACGCACTGAAATCACCCACTGAAATGTGTGTGTGTGTGGGTTAGGGTATCCTCCATCCTGTACCCTCCCCAGGGAGTACACACATACACTTACACCAACAAAAGCAATGTATTAGGGTCACATTTTCCATTGTAAATGCTGTATCCTGTACATGGTGAAATATCTAAGAGATGGCTAGACTTGGTTCCATTGCAGAACTTTGCACACTATGTAGCAGACTGTTTTGAGATTGTTTTGGGTGTATGGAGGGCCCATTGACTCACCTTGCACACAGAACTTGAGCTCTTTTACGTCTGTGACTGTGCTGGCAGGCATTCTATCTGGAACCTTCTTGCTCATACGGTTATAGTTCCGCCTCTTCTTTGTCTCACCCCACAGGTTGGAGCCGCCGTGCATGCTGGGAATGTTGAGGACTGCAATACCTTCCAAGGAGGTGTTGCTGAGGTCAAGGATGATGCCATCACACTGGGGGAGGGGAAGAGAGAGAGAGAAAGATAGAGGGCCAGAGAGAGAGAGAGAGAGAGGTTAGAAGGACTCTTGAGGAAAGGTCTGACACCTCTATATAGAACTGATAACCTAGAATGACTAGAATGATATGGTAAAAGAGCCATTACAGGAGAAATCACTACAGTGTAACAACACTCGGAACCTCTTACATCTTTCCACACATCCATTAAAACCCAGGCCTGGAAAGGGTTAGAGAAGGGTAATGAGATATTGTTTCCAATTACCCAACAAATGTAATTCAGCATGTAATTCATTAAGACCACTGAAATCGTGTAGTGTACGCAGGTTGAAATGGGAACACACACAAACACACACAAACGTTGAAGTTATCTGCAAACCATTGTGTTCATTGTCAGTTTGCTCTGCGGAGCTTTTAATACAGTAATTACATCTTGTGGCATAATTACATCCCACAAGTCTATACATCTCCAGTGGATCACGTGGCTATGCTCTGAGTCATACCACTGGGCTGTGTGGGAGAGTCTACCACACTGAGGAACAGTAATGAATTAAAGCGACACCCCAATGAGGTTTTCCAACAGCTAGCAATGTCCTATCTCCTAAGGCCATGAGGGGCTTACTTTGGACTTGGAGGATAATTATTAAAAGCTTTATTGAGTTCTGGACAAGGTTAATAAGTATCTGTGAGTCACTCTTTAATTTGTAAAAAAAGGACCAGCTTAACAGATCTCAATCGCACAGCCTGACTGATAGCATCTTTACTGTAGACAATCAAGACACTGTTGTTCACCTCACATCACTCACAAAGTGAGAAGGTAAATGCCTCGGAAAAACGGCCGGTCCAGGGAATGGTTTACAGAAGCTTTGTTTCTCCAACCTATATGGGTGCATACTAAATACATAGTTGAGTTTGTCCTTGTTTTAGCATTACTTGCATGTGGAATTTGGACTTCAGGGACTCATTCATTTACTTGATTGCATCTGACAAGTTAAATCAAGCACACTTCTGATGTTGAAAATCTGTTCTGTATTTCACCATGGTCTCTCTTGGCTTCCTCAGAGGTATTATGTGACGGAATGAGGCAATCTGTGGTTTGATGGTTTGACAGAACATTAGCACTGAGCTAAGAATAGGCAAATGCATTCATTTGGGAGTGGCACTTTCATGTGTTTTTTGGGGCATTTTGTAACCTATAAGACTTGTGTTTAATAACATTTTGTTTCCCTGGACCATGGAGTATAAAGCACATATCAAGTAAAGGTCTTTCTTAAGTTGGTCATTCCTGACCACAAGTAAGCAAAAGTCCTCCATTACTCACCTCCACCTCTATACATTCGTTGAGTTTCTTGCAGGTGGCAGATATGGTTTCCGTGGTGCCAAACTCAAAGTACCACAGCTTGTTCTTCATCCTGCAAGCCAAACAGGAAGAGAAAAGAGAGTCAGAAGTCCTTGAGTGACACAAGGGATCTATTTTCATTTAATGTGCTCTTCAATTCACCCCCCCCCCCCCATCCCCACCCCCCACCCCCCAAAGCTACAATTAAAAAGGGCATTGCTGGTTCTGGCAGCATATGTCAGCCATGCAAGGCACTTCGGGCATGTCAGTTCTTGTGGAATATTGAGGTTGTCCTACAATCCAAGTCATTTCAATACAGGAGACAGACTAACTTTTGACAGTTTGCTGCTGTTTTTTATAGTTAGGGTCAAAGCTCTGTAAACACGCCCCAAAGCTTCAAATGGGGGGGGTCCGCATTTCTGTACTAACAAAGCACAAAGGACATCATGGCAAGTTAGAGTTAGGGTACTGCTGCTCTGACCTTGCAGCAAAAACACACATTTTCCCCTCGGTGCCCTTAAGGCTGGCAGGCCCACCATAACTGGGTGGACTAGTGCCAGAGGCAAGAGGACAAAGGCCTTTATAGGATCATGGTTCATGTCCACAGCACACAGCAACCTTAGGGTCCAAAGAGTGCATGGACAGTTCTGCCTCAGAGGGCAAGTTGTTTATTCTATTTCATCCCTTTACTAATCATGTCAGTGTCAATTCAATGCTCCGAATACAACTGAATTATGGGAAAACATAACTGATGGACTTGGGAGAACATGACTCCTTCAGTGTGCGTCCTTCAAACCTTTTAGTCCCACTTCATCTCTGGTGGTGCTAAAACATTGAGGGGCTGCTTACACACCTCAGTCTGACCCTCTGGTGTGTGTGTGTACTTGTGTAAGGGTGTTTGAAGGGATGACTTTGCTCTGTGATGCATCTCTACAGGTATATCATTCCAAGCTGTTTTATTTCCGCCCAACCAAAGGTAGCCCTCAACTGCTCACTTGTCTGACAACACAGAAGCACCATGTTGTACTCACACTGGAAGCACACAGTTCTCTATCAGGACTTCACAAAGGCGACAATAGTGCGTGTTCAGTCTATTACACGTTCTTCAACATTTTCACAGTATGTACATTGGACATGGGTAGCACAGATACTCTCCCGCTGACACTAACAACATGCTTGTTGACACAACAAGCACAGTGGTATGGGGGTAGAATCATATAACCAGTTATATTTAGTGAAATATTCACAGTTGGCACTGGCAGCCTACTGGCAAGAAGAATGTAGAGACTTTGGCAAAACTATTGAATTTAGTTCCATTGTATAATACCTACAAAGGTAACATGGAAACCAGATTAGGAAATCAGAAAAGCAGAGTAGCTGTATTAACCTATGCTCTTTGCTATGATGCTAATCTGTTCTCTTAAAGCCTTGTTGAGGCTTCCACCTCCTCACCTCCCTACATCCTCTGAAAACCCTGTTCTGTCAGACGGAGGGATTATGAACAAATCTGAGATCACAATTAGGCCCAGTTTCGATTCTCAATGAGACAAGCTGCCTAACCTCATTAGCTGGTTTCCACTTGAGAAGGCCTGTAAAAATGCAATTAACTCCCAGTTCTCCTTCTCTCCAGTGAGACTGAGGCAGGGGTGGAGGTGGGCTCAGTCCTGGATAGTCCTTAAAGACACATTCGGTTTTTACAGCCTTGCAGCTAAATTGACACAACTGAAATTATTTGCCCAGGTCTTAAGAGTCTGCTACAGGTCTATTGAGAGATGACATTCCATGTATTTATTACGAATGTAGTCGATAACAACCAAAGAAAATGTGAACAAAATAAAACCAACAGGACAAAAGCAACTCTCAGCCCTGAGGAGTATTTACTTTGTGTAGTGATGAGGCAGAGGTTTTTCTCGTTGGCTTTGAGAGCTGACTGTTCAGTATTCAAGACTGCGTCTGTGCAACTCTGAGCAGCTGAGTGAGAAAGGAGGGGAATGAGTTCACAGGTTGAAACTGAGCTCGCTATGGCTTCAGGAAATACAGCTAGATCACACTGACTGGACACCAGCCAAAATATACCTAATTTTAATACAGAGGCAGGCCAAGTTAAGGATGGATTGAAATGTCATTGGGTGGGAGGGCGGGGTAGTGGGGGTTACCCAGAATTCTTTAAGGTAGGTGTGATGAATGGTGAACAGTGAATTTAAGTAAGGTGTGATGTGAGAGGGGGGCAGGGTGGTGTTAAAATGCCCGAGACACCAGTCTCAGAAACACACTCCAACAGTGGAGTGTGGGCCCGCAGGCTGTAAAGCACACAGTCATTCACCCGCTCGTTGGCCCCTCCACACCCCTCCCCTCCCCACACTGACCTCCCTGTTCCTCCCCTCTCGGGAGAGATAACCATCTCCCATAATCCCTTGTGAGAGAAGTGACCTGCTGACCCCCCCTCCACCACCCTCCCTTCAGTATCTGTGATCAGATCAGGCCTCACAGCTTGGACAGCAGCCTCTATCCTCCTGATCCTCGGAGATACCAGCTACTGACTGAGGCTGTCTCTGCATGAGAGGAGAGAAGACTGGGGTTGTTTTGGAGGTGTGCCTGCAGACGGAAGGAGGACGGGAGGCAGCTTACAGTGAGGATACAATGCGGATGTAAGACAATCACTCTAATCTGATGAACTATCTCAGTTTATCCAATCAAACGATCAGTTTCCAACAACCCAAATATATTTTACAGCGCTGACAAAGCAGCTTATGCAGTAAGAAGGATAGAATGGCATCTATCTAATGTCCCTGTGCTTACTCTGAGTGAGAGCATGTTTCTGTAATCATCTGATAAATGTGTAGAAACATTTTAGCCAAGATGAACTGAAATTCCTTTGAACACCACTAAGAACTAGATCTGTTTTGGGGACAAATTGCTCATTCAGGTAAATACCTGCCCCAGGGTGCTGCTGCCTACAGCTAAATAAACCTTGACCCTAAAGTGTCAGAGAGCATTCCCCCTCCCCCCCTCCCTCCCTCCCTCCCTCCCCTCCTCCCTCCTTCCCTCCCTCCACTTCACTCCCCCTTTTGTACACACACACAAACACACACAAAGGGTAGGAACACTTACTACTTGCACGTCACTTTGGATAAAAGCGTCTGCGAAATCAATAAAATGCAATGTAAAATGTCACGTATAAATCCTTCCTTTTTGGATCTACACCCTAGCCCTAGTCTGAGGTAGCAGTGGCAAACAGCACAGGCTGTTTGCTCTGTGTGACTGCTAGAAGGGCTGTGTGTCACGATGGCAGCAGAGAGGAGTGTGGGTTCATGCATCACTCTGTCAGAGCACAACAGCAGGGTACAACATGTTCAAACACTAACAAATTCCCACGTTCTCTATGGAATACACACTCACACGTGCACTCACATACACAACTTGACACACAATGGAACACACGGAGAGGTCCGATTCAAACCCGTTCTGTATTCCATGCATCTGATTCGGATCTCATCATTAGCTACACAGGGCCAAAAGGAGACTGTCCTCAAACAGAGATTGATGCATTGAGACAGATGGGGCCCCAGCCCTTCCCTTCACCCACATTAGATTGATTAAACCTGATCAATCTATAGGACAATAACCTATCCATGCCCTGATTAGCTTAAAGATAATACATATTGACAATGACTTGCAGCAGAGATCACTGTCCCTATACGCAGTCTATACTACTAGTGTCTACGTAAATATATTCAAACTAACTGAACCTATCAGTTATACCATTTGCTTCAGCGATCCATTACTTTAGGCAATGAGGAAATGTCTTTGTCAGACCAGTTGTGAGGGCCAGGATTCTTCTGTTAAGACTTCTAATAATGTATTCGTTTATCAGACACTTTTATCCAAAGGGAGGGATTTGAATGTGTGACCGCTTGAGCTGCAGTCAAATACTCTAGCACTGAGCTAAACCCAAACCCATCCTGTTCTCACACCATAGGCATGACAGCCCTGGTGTACTGAGAGGGTTTGTAACAACACAAAGTCAGGAGTTACCCTGCTGTTTCACTCCCAGTGGTATGCACCCTCACAGTCCTGCCCAGCTCTTATCTTCACTGTTGTGATAGGAATCCTACGGTCCAGTGGCCTTAACCAAGACCCTCTATTGTCATTAAAATCACACCAACAAAAGGGCCAAAGGTCTTTTTTCTTTACCCACAGAAGCAATCCAACACTTCCTAATCCAAGACATCCTCCTTTCCCTTCCCCCTCCCAGGAGCAGCAACACACACACACATCCAAGCAAGCACACACACACACACACATCCAAGCAAGCACACACACACATCCAAGCAAGCACACACACACACACACACACACACACACATAAACACACCAGTGTTTAGGCTATCTAGTTCCCTTTGCTACTGTGCTACTGGTGATGCAACTTCTGAATGAGGTTTCAAGATGAACATGTCCACCCTGCTCTCACATCAAGGGGCTGAAAGAGGGTGTGTACTGAACATGCTGTAAGAAAAGAAGAGGGAGAGAGAAAACAAGCAAGGAAGAGAAATTGTTTTATCATAGTCCCTTTTGATAGAAGGGTACTGTTTCACATTATTTCTAACAAATTGCATGATAAATAAATACATAATTGAGGGATGAGTAAACCAAGGAACAATCAACATTTTATAATGAATGGTCCATTTGCTCGGAAAGTCCTATTTTGCAGTGAATTTACTGTGCTGTGCCAAACATCCCTGGCCCATGCTGTAAAGTTGTCTGTCTGTTGGATGACAGCCAGATGAGACAGTGTTTATACTCGTAGTCCAGAGGATGTACCTCAGTGACAACAGCCAAACGCAGGGATCAACAGAATCCATGTCTGTGCAACCCTGACAAATTCGTTTAGCACACAGAAAGACACAATTTACCACCATGCAAAGCCCTGTGTAAGTCTTCAACAATACTGTACACATAGTATGAGCTGCCATGAATATTTATTATTTTGTGTTCATGTGGACAGAATTTGGCACTTTGCCCACTGCAGCACTGAAAATAACGCCCTGATTTTGTTTAACTGTGGGTGATTTGATAAAAAAAAAAACAAAAAAAAGCTTGGTCACAAACTTGACACCCTTATTTTTTACCCTTTTCCTCAGAAAGCCCCCCTTACACACACTGCCGTTTTCTAAGAGACAGTTCCTTCAAACCCTTGTATATCCCCTGTGTCTGTGGAACGGAAATCTAGGTCTGTGGCTGAAGTCTTGAGCATTAATTATTAAATTTCAAACTGTAAACAAGCTTCCTTCCATCTCCCTCCCCCACCTCTACTTTCATGTGAGGAGGCTTACATGTCTCGTTAGCTCCGCTGATATACAATGGCAGGAGCAGCCATGTTGTAACATTAGCCACATGCAGCCAGAGACAAACCAGGATGACTCACTGTGTTTGCCCCTTAAACAAGTTTGCTTTAAACCTTCTACACTGAGAGGCACAACAAACAAACTAAAATACAGCAGATTCCCTAGTCAATGTGAAAAAGGTTCAGGTTTGGCCTACTTTACATAGCTCACACATACACACACACACACAAACACACACACACACTTCCTGTTGTGTTGGACACCCCACAGGGCAGAGGAAGATTGGTTCTGAGCAAGCTGGCATGCAGGATCACTGGCAGCACTATTGTAACAGTACATAGGTTAGGAGTGTAGCTCTGCACTCAGGCATCAAGACAATCCTCTCCAAGAAGCAGTTTTCAAACACACTCCCACACACACAGGGACAGACCTCAGGGGACCACCTTCAAACAGGCCAGGCCACACAGACAGTGACTACTCATCCAAAAGACACAGCAGTAAGAAGTACGACTTTTAAATTGCTGTATTGTGTGTGTGTCTTTTACAGTGCATCTCAATGGTAGCTTCAATGAGGACTATACAGCAGGCGTGTGGCTGAAACAAACACTGGGATGTTGAACATCAAAGGGGCTTGACTGTTACGATGCACTATAAAACACTTCTGGGGCCAGGAGCAGTCCCCCAATCTGCCCTGAGAGAAAATGCTTGTTTTTTTCTTTTCTCAAACATGCTTCTTCAAGGTTATACCCTCACACAGGTCACCATGCTGCCCATTTATCCTGCCAGACTAATTATACGGTTTTGTCCGTGGTTGAAGAAAGGTTGAATTCAACTTTTTGCCTCCCTTCATTGTTTTTTTTTTTAAAAGAGGAGACTGAAGCTTCCTCTATCCACTCACATTCAGATGAAGCCATTGCATGACAATGAATTAAAAGCTTTTAAGCTTCTAGTCCCCTCCTCCATTTTGTGAAGCCTCTATTGTACTGTCCTGACGTTGACAAGAGTTTAGTCAGCCTGGCCAGGCCTTGAGAACCCTCAGATGAATTAATCTGAAACTCCTAAACTCTCTTGATGAAAAAGAGGTGTTCCGGAATGAGTGAGAGACACACTGACACACCTAGACACACAGAGACACACCGAGACACATAGAGATGCACAGAGACACACACCATGAGACAAAGAACACAATTCCTTAATTCTCTAACCTGCTGTTGAACTTCTCCGGGTGCTTTTCTCTCATCAGGTGGAAGCGGTGGGCGATGGAGGCGTCCTGTGGGGGTAATAAAGAGTAATGTCACTGGGAAGGCAACAATCAGGTCCTCACGTCATGTTCCTGCCTGATCATACAAGCCCAATGTGAAGGAAGATCAAGAAAGCCAACCAGGCAGCTCAGATCATTCTCTCCTCTGAATGATCCAACACAAATCTTGAAACTAGACTGATTTGCAAACTGAACCAACACAATATTCTTTTTTAAGTTCATCTTCCTTATATTAAATAGCAACAAGCAGAAGTACTACCTACATGGGATTTAGACACACAGAATTCACTTCACTTATTACTAGGTTTGATTATCATTTGGTTTTTATTTTCTTCATTATTTCAATAAACCACTGGCTTGATTTTATTTTGTTTTTATTAGTTTAAACTTCTGTCGTTTTTATTACCTTTTATTACTCAAATAACTAAAGCATCACACTCAACACGTGAATTTAAGCACGTTTTGCACGTTTGTGTGTATGATCTTTGAACTTGCGTGACTTTGTTGACGAGTATGTTGTGTGATGCAATGGTTTGAAGACAAGTTTCCCTGTGGGACACTAAAGTATACCTGACCTTACCTTATCCTAAACTCACTACACCATATTTACATTGAGATCTGTCAACTTCCTTGTTAGAGAGCAGGAAGCAGGAAGGTAGAAAAGACAGGAGAGGTCAGTAGAACCGGGACAGGGGTCGTCCCTGGGGCTTGATCCCCATGGAGTGCAGGCTTGGCCTGGAGCTGTCATGTCAGGAGTTGTTACTCACCCGGGCACATGTCAAAGTCGCCCCTGTGTTTGACCCCTAACCTCTGGGCCAGGGGTGGATGTCATTAGTCAAACAGGCCACCCTCACAATGAACCCACTTAGGGAGGTGACCTTTAAATCAGCAGATTAACCCTTACGACACACAAGAAAGCATCAACTAGATACCACAGCCTGCAGGTATTAGGTATCAAACTGTCTGTCCACTGCTGTCCGATGTACTTGGTGCATAGATATACTTATTTTCAACATATTGGATGTTGGATATTTGTTTGATACATTAGGATGAATATAATCAGTCAAATAGGGTGTCCTCTGGGTGACCCCATGCAAGGAGATGTTCATTCTCAGGCACTGTGACCGGAGGGCAGGCCTGGTGTCTGTCAGGCGGCGTTATGCTGTATGTTACTTCTTGGGTTGACCTCTTGGCATCACTGTTCGAGGTAGCCCACAGCATCAGTATTGGACAAAACCGGACCATAAGCCTAGTGTTTTGACACATAAGGTTGCACCAACCCTATTCCTAATCAGAACTCAAACCCTTACTCTAATCCCAACCATCCACGCCAATACAGTATGCAGAAAGGCTGCCGCCAGCGTTGTTATAGTGACACCGGCGATTCAGCCCAAGTGCTAAAACATGACGGCAGGGGTGAAGATGTGCTGGGAGACCTGGGTCCTCCACACCCACTGTGGAGGACAGCTGGGAAGGCAGCTACAAGAAGGTTACAGCTCAGTGGTAGAGCAGTCCACTGTGGATCAGGAGATCTTGCTTCGACATTCCTTTAGATGAAAGTAGGCACTAAATGAATAAATGATGTTACAGATGACTGGGCCAAATGTGTCTTTCGACCTACATTTACACCTACATCAACATAAAAACGTGCAGTTAGCACAGTTAGTTTCAATGTCGGTTTACACCTACATGTACTGTAGGTGAATTACACAGTGTTTTCTGCATTGTGTTGTAATCAACAGAATGCTCTGTTTGACCACTCACTGCTCTGCATCCTTGCTCCCTCCCAGACAGGCCCCAGCAGGGCGTGGGCTCTGACTGGATCTGGTTCTGATGAAAACAGGAGTGGACCAGAACAGACTTGCCACCGGTGCTCCACCTGGCTGGCTCCCTGCCTGCCTGGCCAGGTGTTTTCGATGGTGCCAGAGAGCCGACTGGAAGGTTTAGCGGAGTGGATCGGACGGGCGGACAAGCCGAATGACACGCTTCCTCTCTTTCATCCTCTCGCTGCCCATTGGAGCTTGACGTTCACAGGGCCCGCCCCCCCTTCAGCACATCCTCCTCAACCAAACCCAATGTGAGACCCACAGCATCAGCATCTCCTGGCTCTTAAAAATAGCCCTGCACCTGCCTGTTCAGCTGGCCAGGGAATATGAGACAGACTGGAACCTTGGCAGAGGAAGGGATATCAGAGGTCTGCATGCAACACCAACAGCAACTCATATGGCGTGTATGGAACCACCATGGACTGAACCAAATTCTCCGTTAAACACAAATACAGTAACACATCCCTCATCAGTCCCCTTATCACAGCACCAGCTGTGCCACTGAACCATTTGCCTACTATGGAGGGAACTGGACGTGTGAAGAGAGGTGTTTGTTTACTTTGTCATTGCCCTGTGTGAAAGGAGAGCGTTGTGAGAGACTCACGACCTCCGTTACATTGATGGACCATATCTAGGAACAGAAAATTAGACAGACGTTCCAAAAAAACCTCTCTCTGGCATATTGTTGTTGTGTCCATTGCCGCTCTCTTGCATATAACACTGAACAGTGAACAAATGCTGACATTAGGAATATGTGACATTTGCCATCTTACACAGTTGACTTTTTGATAAAGGTTGTTTTGATCTTGCCGTTTGAAGTTTAACACAGGCCGGGGCAAAGGGCTGTATGTGTGTGTGTGTATGTGTGTATAGTGCATATGCTGGTTGGGTTTTGTGATGGTGAGGAACAAATAAACAAATGCTTGACTGTAAAATGTCACCTCAGGCCCAGCTCCTCAGTTGACAGGGGGGACATTCAGTTTGCGGTGTCCTTTAGGGAAGGGCATGTTTAGCCACAGAGTGGTTAGGCTACTGACATACAGTAGGCTATGTTTCAACCTCAATGAATAACGTTAGTGGAATACTTAAACCAAAAAGTTCTTCAATGGGTTCGTGTCATGTCTGACCACTCAGCATAAGAATGCATTGTAGACATGCTGATTGTGCACTTCCAGTAAACAGTACTGTGTTTACAATGCATCACCTGAACAGGCACAGGAGTCGAAATGTGAGTAGAAATGTGTCTTGAAGAGAAGTGTAGGTGTTGCTCTGCATGCCCATACAGGGACTTCACAGCAAGCCAGCCTCTGAGGCAGTGTGGTGTCCATCTGTGTTCCTGTCAGAGTTGTAGGTAGCAGGTGCTAACGTGACTCACTGGAGACCGTTTCCTTGGGAGCATATGAGTGTGTCTAGTAAAAGTGTAAGCTGCCTCCACACTGCACACGGTTACAGAGTCCATATGGGTCATGTTTAAATGTGTTTATAACCTACTGAAATGTACAAAGTGTGTGTGTGTGCGTGTGCGTGTGTGTGTAGACTCAGGGGACTGGCAGAAGGAGGATTCAGGGGCTGCTTTCCTTCTACCTTTAAGGCCAGCCAGGTGTCACTCAGCACGGTCATTCATTACTGTGGTAACCTGGTCCGAACCTGGCAGCCACTGACTTCCTGTCACTGATACTTCCCCTGACCTTCAGTGAGAGCCAGAAACTACTCTCTCTCCATCTCTCTCTCTCTCTCTCTCTCTCTCTCTCTCTCTCTCTCTCTCTCTCTCTCTCTCTCTCTCTCTCTCTCTCTCTCTCTCTCTCTCTGTCTCTCTCCCTATCTATCTCTCTCTTTCTCTCACTCTCGGTCCCTCTTTCTCTCTCTGTCTCTCTCTCTCATTCTCTCTCTCATACACACAGACACACTCTAATCATCTTCCCCTTCCCAGTGGCCTAGCCTGCCCGTCCTCTGAACTAGCCCTAACACACCATGCTGTGTGCACAGGCCACAAGGAGTCAAGTGGAGCAGGACCTCCACCCCAGTTTTGAACCCTGCTCCTTGGAAAGGGTTCTCCGCAGTCCCACCGCCTGGCATGTAGAAGCATCTGGCATGTCTAGCAGCACACACAAAACATCAAATGTGAACAAACTGATGATGGCACACTCCTCACACGCACAAAGAGTCTGGCCACTCTCTTGACAGACAGCCCAGATGAGCCAAGGCAGCACTTGCGTCTCTTGCATGACAGGCAGAGTGCCACGCTGGACACTAACACCTTGTTGATGGCAGAGCAGGTTCTTCTGTTTCAGGCCCCGCTCACACTCCGAGGAGATCGGCTTCCTCCACAGGGACCAGGGGGGCATCTTTAATGGCTGCTGACATGGTGCGACTTCCCTCGCTCTGATTCCTCACACGGATTCTTTCCAGGGTGAGGGTCAGGATGACCCACGTTAAGGGGTTGGGAGGACACACGTGTTTGCCCGGGGCGGCTCAGGCCACTCTGAGGTTTCTGAGGGAGGTGCTGTAGCATAACATGGGTGTTGAAACCTAAGGTGTCACCACGGCTCTCAGACCCCCTCTTCCGACCACGGTCAGCGCTTTACACAGCTAGAGCTGCAGCTCGGCGTAGACGCTGGAACACTCGACTGTAAACTACTCGTTCACAAGGTTTCATGTGAAAAGGTTTCTAAACATGGTTCCATGGCTACATTAAAAAGGGTATGAAAAACAAGGACGCCTAAAAGCAAGACGACATTTTCTATCGTAGCAAACAGCAATATCACAACAAGCATCTTGATCTGTGACAACGGGCTCTCTGCCCAGCCTCCAGCATGCCATGTCATCCACAATTAAGTCAGCGAGATGAAAAACAGATGACTGTCGAGCTTTCAGAACTGGCCTTGCCAGCACCAATGCCATAGCAACCTGACCCTGACATGGTCTGTGGCGACAGGAAGTGCTGCCCAATATGGTTATTGAACCCAATTCTGGGTCGCTAATGATTACATCACCACGGTGAGTCACGGTGCTTGTTTGCTCAGGTGTCATTGGCGCCCCCGATAGGCGGCCATCTGTCCCCGGCTCCTGGTGGCATGGCGATCTGTCGCTGCAATCGGAAGACTTTGCAACATGAGCTCAGAGGACTGACAGAACCCTGGACACACAGTAGACTCCATAGAACAGACGGAGTAGAGTCTCCAGTAAAGACACAGTCGAATCTGTAAAGACCAGAGAGTCTCAAAAGGAAAACAAGCACCCTCTTTAACCCACGGAGCTTACCCTCACCAGGGGCAATGGTCAGGTAGGGTATGACAGGAGATGTCGCCATCCTATACAAAGCCAAGCAGAGTCCTCTACTCGACCGGAAAACTGTAGCGCAACCTGCACAAGCAATTCTCCAGTTGTAGTCATCTGTGACCAATGGAGTCCATCTATCTAAGCATCCATCTATCCATTCATCCATCCATCAGCCACACTGGCAGTGGCACTCACTCTGCCCACACGCAAAGTGCTCACAGAGCCACAATTGTTCTCCCTGCCACCCCCTGCCACGCATCCTACTCTGGCACAGCGAAGAAAAGCACCATTGTCTGTGAAAGGTCAACCGGAGTATACTCTGCCACTGTTGCATCCATGATGAAACTGTATTGTGCCAAAAACATCTTTACGTTCACTGAGCAACGCGCCCAAACGTTTTTGCTCGGCTTTTGTGTGTGGGTGATGCACAAACACCGGATGTGGTTATGTGCCTCTGTGAAGCGAGGATGTAGAACGCCCCCAGCACACTGACCTCCCTCTTTAACCCTTTTGTATTTCACAGCAGCCCGGCATACAGTGTGGTAAACATTTTAAGAATGTGCTCCAGAGTTTTTTGTGTTCCCATGTGCAGAACTAGATGTCCTGAGTTTTGGGCAGGGTGCCTATGTTCAGGTGTCTGCTCTGACGCTGGTAGGAAGCTGGGTTGTATAACAGTACTGTGGTATGAGTTATCCGTGCCAAACCTCCTCCCCCTCTCCCTCTCACACTACCTGTCTTTACAACAGACTCAATATGTTCTCTCACACTCAACCCACTCCTTCTACTTATGGACCCACATGTGGGTTTATTTTTAGGCCTTTCATAATGTTGCTTAGTAGGTCAACACATACAGTAGAGAGAGAAGGACCCACCCATGCTGGAAAATAGCAAGATGGTGTTTTTGTTTTCATGTGCGTCTGTGTGTGATGGCTGAGAAACAAAGATAAATGTCCTATTCATAGCAAACTGCAGTAAGCGTGAAAATGATCTCATCCCAATTTGAAAAACGACCTCCAGCTTAAGCAATATGAGAGAGCACATAGTAAGTCCTCATCAATGATCCCATACTTTACAATGGGCCACCAATCTGACCAGTTGGGACAAGATGACAGTAAATATGACATTGCCTTCACAAATTAAGTTTCACATACGGGAAAGTACTGCAGTGGTTGCTAAGTAACCCGGGGACCTTCATCATCCCATAATAAGGGGTGCCTGTCTGCGATGACAGACATAAAGACAGCATCAGAGAATAGTCCTGCCTAGGATACCTCTGCGCCCACGGTTATACTCGTTTCACCAGCGGGACAAGGCGAGATGAAGGGTTGCTAAGCAACTGAGACCTGGCTGTGTTCTTTTTTTCCTCCTGCTATTAAAAAGGGAAACACAGTAATTAACCTGCCCAAGAGGGCTGAAAATCCACTGACGATTCAGCTAATTGTTTAACTCCTACTGGGCTAGGTAGCTGGATAATCCTGCAGGAAACTATTAGCTTTCAGACCTGGGACTCTTTGTTGTCGATCTATGTGCAAATAATGTGAGTTTCCTCACCACGCCGATAGAAAAGTAGTTGTTGACGATGCTGTAAGGGACAGGATCGCCCTTCTCTTCCTTGTCATCTGGGATAATGTCGATGGTCCAGCGGTCCAGCACCATCTCAGTGCTGTGCTCAATGTCCCTCAAGAACTTCAGCAGGTTGCCTCCTTCATAACCTGGGACACACAGAGTACACACACACACACAAACACACACACAGTTGGAAGTTTAGCCTGCTTGTTTAAACCAGAGACATTGCTTGTCAAATGCTGACGCAGGGATTGACAGTCAATAGGCACCTGCAGCCACTTACAACAAGCTCAGACTCATACTGGTAAAGTACCTCTCAAATGGCATTTGTAAAAACAATATGAAGGTCCGATGCCTAGAGACCCTCAAGCAAAAACTGTCCCAACAGCCTCTTGTGTCTAGAAAGTCCTGTGAATGTGAACGTATGCTAGAACTGCAATGCAGAATGGTCTGGGAGAACACTACAGTATAGCAGTCATTCCACTGGTGCTTCTACCATGGGACAGCACCAGCTCATGGATAGTGATGAGCCAGAGGGTGCTATGGAGGCTGATCTAACTGCCTTTTACTGGGGACCACGGGAGCGGGTGTCACAGACTGGGGTGTTACTGCAGCATGGGGTGTCACAACACTTTGGTGAAGGTGTGAGTCTCTAATGAGGTCAGTCACACTTGGACTATGACACCTAATGTGGGCTTGCACTTGCACTGTACTCTCCCCCCCCCACACACACACACACACACACACACACACACCCCTATAACACCTAGATCTTCCAGCCCTCACTTTCCCTGAAAGGACCAACTAAATTCCCAGATTTTGTTTAGGAGGATTAAGGGCATGTTTCCACCAACAGATCGTTCACACATGTCATACCTCATCTACGCCCTATACGCTGCTCATCAGTCAGAGCAAATTCAGAGAATCCATCTGGGGGTTTCTGAACGACTTTCCGAGAACTGAAACATTCGGTGTGAAACACGGTGTCTGTTCCAAAGCTCCTGGGAGAGCTGTGTTTATTTCTCCACATCATACATGAGCCTGTGGAAGTGCTCTTTTGGCCCCCAACAACCCCAAAGAAGTCTGGGCAACTACTGGGCCAAATAAATACACTTAGCGTATGGCCAGGGTTACATAACTACACTCTGTTTTGTATATTAATCACCAATCATCAAATTGGTTTCTATTTAGAAAGCACTTAAAATGCTTCACAGGACAATTCATGATGACAAATAACAACAACATGAAATACTGTGCATATTCTGCAAAGTCTCTATCTCCACTGCAGTGGAGCATTTAAGATCCAAAGACTGGAATGTGTATACCCCCAAAATAGAACCACTGGTGTACAGTATACTTCATGTATTCCTATTCTGTAGCTACACACACACAGACACACACACACACACACGGCCCAGTGCTCCCTCTCACCTCCGCCCCAGCGCAGGCAGCGTGCCAGGTCATTCCCTGTGCCCAGGGGCAGTATGGCCACGGGAGGATGCCGGGCAAAGTTGGCTTTGTCTGCACAGGGAGAAGCAAGGTTCTGTTACATTCAGGAGATGACCACCACACATGACCACATAGCAATGATATGCAAGGGCAGTCTGGATCCAATGGTGTTGTTCTAACTAGACAGGTAAATGAATATACAGTAGTTTCTGTACCGATGCAGTCCAGGATCCAGCCAACTGTACCATCACCTCCACAAGCAAGCACCCGGAAGTCTGGGACATCATGGAAGAAGTTGAGCCTAGGGGAAGATCATTTTTTTGTCATGGCATCTGAATTGAATTGTACTGCTTGCAGCAGGAAATTGTGAAAATGTTGGTTCTCCTGACAATTTACAAGATGTATTTATTTTCAAGTTTGCGTAGCCTCAAGTCTCAATGTTAGCTGTTCAAAATGATTCTTGTTGCCTTTTTCCAAAGAGTGTGCCCTTCGAAGGCACCTGTAATGTGGGTTAGGGCAGAGGTATCCAAATAGGCTTTCATCTGTCCCATTAAAGACGGCTGCCTTCAGCACACCTCAAGTACTAATTATTTCAATCATGATAAAAGTGTTTTCTTTCTTGTTTTATGATCTTTTGAGTGGATTGAACTAGGCAGAGACAGACAGCACACCCTACTGGATATTTAGATGAACTGCAACCTAACCTGCTGACGCACAGTCATTCCCACACTCAGGGGACATCCATAAAGCACGAAGTGCATCACATTTAACAAAACAGAGGCACGTCAACATCAAATATTGATATGCGTTAACCTCAATGCATTGAGCCTTACATTGTAAGACACAGTTTTATATGTCTATGCTTCAACAATGAAGTATTACATAAAAAATGATCCCCCTTAAGAAACCATGGGCCACACCGTATATATATATATATACATACAAGAAATGTCCATACAGAGGTCATCTTAAATCAAAATAAAAAAACTCTGATTGCTTTCTCAAAACAAATCACTCAGCTTCTGCCGCTCAGCCAGGAGCCTGTGGAGGCTGTTCAGTCCGTTGCTATGGAGCCCACAGAAATGGTGCTGGAGTGAAAGTGTGTATGTGTGTGTGTGTGTGTGTGTTTGTGCGTGTATGTGCAAAGCAAGCACGCATAAGAACAGCCATCTGCCCTCTCTCACAGATCTCCAGACTCAGTTATGTATCAGGACGTACATGTGTCATTGCCCTTGTAATGAGAGATTATGCTTTGAAAACAGGAGCAGAGACAGAGAAGGAGAGAGAGGTTTCAATGTGGGGGGCCATGGCGGTTCTCTCTCACATTGCCATCCTCCTCATGTGGTAACTTATTTTATTATGCACACAACCCTCTCTTACTGAAAACCCACACTGACGGCGAAACCCAGTGCAGCAATTAAATACAATAGTATACAAATACTAGGGGTGGGAATCTTTTGGTAACGCACGATTCGAATCAATTCTTGGGGGTCACGATTCGATAAAAAAATCGATTCACCCTTTTTGTGAATCGATATGAATCAGTAGAAGACTGAATCGCATTTCAAATGCAAATCAATTTTTCCCCCACCTCTAACAAATACGCTTCTGTACTTTAGTTAGTGTTGTAGTCAACCATTGACTGTGCCCTGCTTTGTTTCTGTTACAGACACATTATGACACTCACTCACTGCTGCTATCACGACCAATTACACAACTAGTACGCCCATTCAGTAATAATGGACTAATTAACCCTAAGCTACCCTGACAACCTGTGTATTATCTCCCAGTGGTCTCCCTCGAGAGATGTGTGCGTCACAAAGTCTGACTATCCTGTCCTTGAGACAGAAAGAGCTGTGCTGGTCGTGACAGCAGAACTTGGGGGAGGGAGGGTGTTATGTGTGTTTGTGTGGTGGTAATGGGGGTGGGGGTGGTGGGGGCTGGGAGTGGTTGGGAAGGCGGGTATAGAAAAGAGGTCAGACGTTTTATGAAGAGCGTTCTATTGCGCAACCAAAAAAAGAATGGACACGTTTTCCTCGACCCCCCGTCCTGTGTGTTTGGTGTTTGTATGAGTATGTGTGCTTCACACAGAACACAGTGGCTACATCCACATAGAGTTGAAGACATATTGACTTCTACAGCAGTGGACTTTAATTTAGTACAGCCAGAGGCTGTCTAGAGGTGGATGACTGCCAGCAGTTAAACTGCAGCTCCTGCAGAACAAGTTTTCGCAGGTTTATGTGTTCTTTCATAAATGTTCTACTACCCTAGAAGGAACCAGACCATTAACCAACCCTGTGGAATGTCAGTGAAGTTCTACTTCAGGTGTGTACAGTTGTATTATGTGAGAGTGACGATTCTGTCAGTTTCTCTGAGGTGTTGTTGACTTACCCCACCATGGGCCCTCCACAGTCCAGACTGTACACCTGCCGAGGGTTCAGCAAGTACTGGAACTTCCTCAAAACCCTACAGAACACACACACACGGACACACACACACAGAGGTTGTGACAGAGCTGCTGGGGGGGAGTGATTGGTATTGAAAGTTAGAGAAAGATAGATTTGTTAAGTTGGCAGCTAGACAGCACTGTTTACCCATTTGAGAACACTCTAGAATAAGCTCTGACACAGACACTCCACCATTTCGATAGAGCAAACAATTTAATGTAGAAGCACTGACAGGGGGCTGCATGAAAATATTGCCCTTGTGCATCAAAATGGCAGTGTAGTAGCAAACACATGAACAAGGCAGTTTCCTGTAACCTTGACAAGTGAGCGTTGCATCAAATATCCATTGAAGCCTCGACAATGTCCTTCATGCAGGCACAGCACAGGTAATTGGGTTAGCTTCCGATACCCACACTGCGTTTCGTCAGAAAGGACACAGATAAAGAGAAGTAGGAAACGACAGACAGAAAAGCGCTGACAGACATGTCACGCAGGAAACATTTGGACTACAATAACCACAATAGACGACTGATAGATCTTAGGAAACATACAAAGTTGTAGTAGGCAATCTTCTCCTGTTATGTGTGAACTCTACTACTGGGTCAAGTATATCCAAGTGACTCAACGCCAAGCCATTCATCTCTTCATGCAAAGCTACAGAAATAGAATCTTTTGTGTACTTGAGAGTAAAATATATATTTTTTGTGCTGGAAGGTCTAATAACACAGAATTATTTTCCTTTTAATGGCATTTCACAGTGTTGCTATGGAGATGACTGCGAGCATTGGCCTCCTGTGGAGAAGGACTGTGTGGTGGGAGGAGATGTGAAACAGTCAACACATTCATTTACAGCCAGAGAGACACTCGAAATGGATCTCTTTTCAAACCACAGACAATATACAGTTCAAGAGACTTCCTTTGGGATTCTAATACTTTGACTACATTTCCACAGTATCCATGCGCTAGCAGTGCGGCACATAGATGAACCGTGATACAGTGATATAAATGCATGCAAAGTTCACATTATGATGTCCACTGTCAAGCGTATTTGATCCACAGTGAGTTACAGGGATAAGTAAGATAGTAACACAAATAAGGAGAGTTCACTCTCTCCTGACAGGAACTGACGTGGAGGTGACGTACCGTTCCCCTTGTCTCCCTCCGCTCTTTGGGTTGACCAGCACCAGGAGAGGGTGTGTACCTGGGAGAGGGCTGATCTGGACCAGGACGAGACACACAGGAGAATGAGACACACCAATGACAATCTGCTGGTCAAAATTGAACTTTTGTAAGGGAAGAATTGATATCATCTTAAAATAAAAAACCACAAATATCCAACAGAAACAAAGGCCGGGGATTGAGAGTAAGGACCTATTCTGAGGGATAAAAATGTTCTGCTCTGTGCTTGATTTCCCTTACCTGCAGCGCTTGTCCATCTCCGGTGAATTTAAAGCTTTGACTGGAGTCGTCAGGGCTGGTGCATGGTGGAGACTCGCCATCCCCCCGCTTCACCACAGAATGCCGGTCCTACAGACAGACAGACAGACAGACAGTCAGACATACAGTCAGACAGACAGACAGACAGACAGTCAGACAGACAGACACACACACAGTCAGACAGACACATAGAAAGACAGACACACAGACAGACAGACAGACAGACAGACAGACAGACAGACAGACAGACAGACAGACAGACAGACAGACAGACAGACATGCATACAGTAAGACAGACACACACACAGAAAGACAGACAGACACACAGTCAGACAAACATACAGTAAGACAGACACACTGCCAGACAGGCAGGCAGACAGATAGACACACAGTCAGCCAGAAATACAGATCAAGAAAATCATGCTGAGTCACATTCTCTCAGGACATCAAAGTTTTCCGAATGTGCGGGATTGGTCCAGAGTGTGACAGCTCACCAGGACCACAGGACAGATGTAGGACGGGAGGAGGGTATGGTCCCTGAGGGCTCCTCCATCACACTCTGGTTTCACGTTAGATGCACACTTGTTGTGGACCTGGAGCAGGAAATGGATTGGTTTGAGGGTGGGTTGTGGTGGAAAGAACAGGGCGAGGGGAACAGTTAAGGACACCCTGTCATAGTAGCTGATGTATCAACTGAACCCATATGTTTTTGCCGTCAAACATTTTAACTTGTCACTATCTCCTCTGATACGAGGAGTGGCTGATTGGATGGTTTCTGTCAAGTAATTCAAGATAAACAGAAGCTACTCTGCAAACTGTGAACTTTCTTAGGTGACACATACAGACCAATTGCGCCATCTAGTGGATACATGGTGTTTGCAGCAGTGATACTGTTGGTGGACCCAGGTCAAATTACAGAGATGAATTACACTTCTTACGGTCTTAAAGTCATTGAGTGTTTGATTGTGTTCATATTTGACAGTAAAGAAATTGATCTTTTGGTTTTATTGCAGATACTGAGACCAATATTAAGTTCATCTATGATCCAACACCGTTGCAGTCTGAAGTATATTTGCAATTGACATCAAATGCTTGCAAATGCTTGAAGTATATTTGCAATTGACACCAGTGAGAAAATCAACAGAAACATGACTAAAGCTAATTATCATTGTAATCTATATTCATTGACCATTGACAGTAGCCTTGGAGGTTTCAGTCCCACCCAGAAGTACGTCAGAGCGTGTGCAGTGGGAACTCACAGTCATCTGACACCAAACACAGTGAAGGCCTGTCAGACCTTGGTAACACTTGATGCTTCTGTGACAACGATCACACTTGGTGGGAGAGTTCCCCTCCATCCACACATGCTGCATAGCCTGGAGACAGGGAGGGAGAAAGGAGTACTGAAAGACAGAGGTGACGATGGGACAAGATCGATTTCATAACTTCAGTTTCTGTGTGTTTTAACCGTGGGTATGGCTTCGGTTTCAAACAGCATAATTCCTTTTCACCTGAAGGAACCTTTTAGTAAGCTCTTGATCTGACCTGGCAGAGCAAGGTGAGTCAGTGAGATGGTTCCAGAATAGTGTAATTAAATCACAGGGTAAATATAGTGACACCACACACACCATCCGCAGCCCTGCATGAGTCTTAGTTTCCAAGACACAGGACAGTGGGTTGCTCAGTGACCACAGATGACAAGCAAGAGGAGGTCGCTTAGCAACACGCTAGTGTATCAACAGGTCAAATGTTTATGGAACGAGGGACCAGAAAGGGAAAAGGCACGGCAAATTGAATGTGACGTAACTCACGTTGGTATGTCTTCGGGACTTGGCGTAGGTGCTGACACAAGCAGCAATGTCTTTGGACACGCAGCGCTCGTGGACTGTGTACTTGCATACTGAAACACAGAAGCAGTCATCGAGAAATGAGGATTGTTCACCGTGCCTCGTGAGATGTGCTTGCTGTGCACCGTGCCGGGTAAATACAAACCCCCTTCAGTGGCTCTGACTTTCAGAACTCTACACTTCCCAATCCTTGATGTTCTGCTGTGCTTCCTCTGTGCTATTCTACGTCGCTTCTGATAAAAGCGTCCGCTGAATGAGTCCAATGTCGTGTAAAGTATGTATGCATGATTCAACCGTGGATTTATGGACAGAGACACACAGAGAGACAGAAAGACAGACAGACACACACACACAACAACAACAACTCACTGGAACAACAGAGGCCCTGTTTGCGAACTCCCAGCAGCATGGTATGGCAGTAGTTACAGTAGGCTGGTTTGTTGAAGTGCTTCAGTTTCCACACATGCTGCCCATCCTCCTGTACATTCTACAAAGACAGAGAGACAGCAAAGGCTACAGGGTGAGGAGAGATCATGAGGGAGGTCCTCCTTCCGTGTCTCCCCACACGACACACACACAACACTGACCGTCTCCATGCCCAACAGCACTAACAAAGGGATGGTTGTCAGGCCTCCCCTGATCCACTCCTCCAGAGTTACAGTGCCGTCTCTGTCATAGTCGATCTCTTCCATCATCTCCTTCAGGATCTAGGGTGCGGACGCACGCACACACACACACACAGAGCTCAGAACTGTGCAGGCAACATTTTTAGCGTCTTTCATTTTGTCTCAATTGAATACTGGGATGAATCCTCCTTCCTCTGATGGCAGCAAATGAAATAGGAACAGCAACCTAAGGACTGCTTGTCTGACTTTAGACGTTCAAAATGTTGCCCACTCAGCCACTAACATGTTGAGGAATTAGGATGGTCACTTTGATCTAAAGTGTTACAGTTCTACATGGTGGGTGTACTCAGGTATGAGTGCTAGGGAGGAAACACACACACAAACACACACACACACACACACACAGGGAACCTCCTTACTGGTCTGAGCTCGGTTGAGTCCCACTCCAAGTACTCGGCTACGTGGACCATCTGATTGATGATGCGGTCTAGTTCCTGTGAAGACAGAGAGAGATCAGAACACCTCTGGAGAAAGGACAACCCCACCACTCCGCCCCTGGCCAGTGAACCCATGCCCTCTCCATTGCGTGACTTCATCATCATTGCTCGACACGAGAGAAAGGGACGCCTCAACACCTTTGTGTATACAATTTACAGAACACCTTGCTGTGCACCGTTCTCACTCTGTTTAAAGAGCATCCTGTCGCGGTGATGTGATTAGATACAAGAGCCAGACTCCTTCATAAACAATGACCTCATCTAAACACACATGGAATGACGGGGCACTCCACAGTTCTATTCTTAGAGACTTGCGGTCTGTCAGCTCAGAGCAAGCAGGAGTGATTAGCTGCCCTGTCCCTGCTGACACATGGTATGGCTGCTTTGCTGCTAACCAACAGCACACATAGAAGATGATGGCATATGTTGACATGCTACGTGTAAAAGGGGTGGACTGAATATGTCGTAACTGTGCCTTGAAAGAGTTGTAGAGAGAGAGAAAGAGAGAGAATGAGAGAGGGACTCTGTGGGGCCATGAAGGTTCTTTGTCATGTTCTCTTCATCCTTGTCATTTGGGCATCTCTTTTCTTAACTACATAACCTTCCTAAGGAAAACCTATACCGAATGACTGTTGAGAGATGGCTACATGTATGTAATCATATTGGCCTATAGTAGTGTACAGGTGAGAAAGAGAGAGAGAGAGAAAGAGAGAGAGAGAGACAGAGCAAGAGACAGAGAGATGCACAGAAACAGAGAGAGAGAAATGGAAAGAGAGAGAGACTTACCGAGCTGTCCAATACACCATTGCCATCCGTGTCGTACAGCCTGAACATGACTGGAGGTAAACGAGAGAGAAAAGACCCCATGACTCAGCTCCTAATTAGGCCTTGTCTGCACTGCAAGCTTCCCCTGGATCCCCCCAGGAGAGCAGGGCAGGAGGTATTAGAGCGTGACACCTCCGCGTTGGTGGGAAGTCTGAGGCAGTTAGTGGAGATTAGTGTTGTCAGTGTGAGTGCGGATACAGCTCCCGATGTTGAAGTTGATTGGTCATACCAGAGCTTAAGGATGTTAAATCCCTCCCTGTGGCTAACCAGGCCCAATATATTGAAGCTAGGGCCCAGGGGAGCAGTAGTCTGACACTGATGTCAACCTGTCACCTCAGCCAATGAGAGTGTCCCTTTGGAAGGTGTGTAAAGCTCAACAACATCATTTACGGAAAACATCTTTCATGGCGATCGTTGATGACGATCGGCCAAAGGCTCTATGACTCACACTCCAGCTTGTCCTCAGGTGTACCCCTTTCCAGTAGAGACAGATAACACACAATGTCCTTCAGAAAGACCACCTGAGGGGACGGCAGAGGGGTCCCCTTTTGAGGTGACGGGCTCCGACGCTTCTCCACTCTGTTCCTCTCTGTGGTCAGACACAATCAGGAATTCATGAGTCATCGTCGCCCCCCAGGGTGGGACATCTTGGACCATTATTACTCTACTCGGAAAATCACTCTGGTAAATCACAACTGCTTAACAGTTATTGACTAACTGTCAGACATACAGTATATAAAGAGAAGAGCGCATTGATTGCTTGCACCTGGGGAGAGGCGGGGAGAGGCCGGCGACTTGGCTGGTACTGGGTTGGGGCTCAGGGCATTGCTGGAGCCTTCAGAGGGTTTGGCTTGAATGCAGGGGGAACAGTGTGCCCCCCGTGGGGTGTGGCCCCCAGTCCCAGAGCGCTGTGAAGAGGACCGGGAGGAGCAGGGGGAGGTGGCAGCCCCAGCGCATGCGGCCATCACTGTGGAGTGTTCTGGTGTGTGTCTACCCATGGCTGTGAGGATGCTCTTTCCATTCATTCCTGGTGGAGGAGAGAGAGAGAGAGAGAGAGAGAGAGAGAGAGAGAGAGAGAGAGAGAGAGAGAGAGAGAGAGAGAGAGAGAGAGAGAGAGAAAGTGGGAGAGCCAGACAGGCAGAGATAAAGAAATGGAGAGTGAGAGAGATGGGAGGGAGGGAGGTGGGAGTTATTCTTGTATCCATTACCCTGACATGATAAGAGTGTTGAAGAAAAGGCAAAGCAAGATATCCAGACGGCTGGTTGCTCTCCAGAAGCTAGTGTTTACATAGACTGGGAAGATACAATTCACCACTGAGGATAAGGACTTCACAACAATACTGCCAAAGAGATATATTGTCAATAAATAACAAAGGATTGCAGATGAAATAGGAAGGACACAATACTAAAACAACACAGCACAATACGACAATACAATTTCACGCAGCTCAACACAATACAACACAGCAAAACTGAGTTTATTTCCCTTCAACACAACGATGAGCACAGTGAATCGATAGAGAATGACTCAGAGGTCTAGACTTGTCTCATTAAGACTTTGTCACCATTAGGATATGTCATGTGTTCCTGCCGCTGTACCTGTGATGGGGGCACAGGCTACTTCTGTCTGTATAGAGATGCCTGCATCTATCGATCGAGCTTCTGCAGTCCCCGCGGGCAGAAAGATGACAGACAAGTTGTAGAAAGAGAGAGAGAAGGAGGGGAAGGTAGGAAGATGTAGACAGTTAGGAAAATAATATTTTTTCACCAGGAAAAGAAGGAATCATCGATGGCGAAGGGCAAAAAAACGAAAAGAAACTCATTGGATTTCAAGCAAATTTTGCGATGACTAAAAACAGGGTTTCTCCTACGTCTCACAGTAAAGGACTTTGCACAGCCAAAAAATCGGAGACTAACGAGACATTCTTTGTTGCGGCATAGACACGAGGAGAAATGAGAGAGACAGATAGCGTGTCTGGCCCTATGAAAGGTGAGCGGCACATCTATCTGAAAGGACGACAGCACTTCTTCCAGGACCCAATTGTAGAGATCCTCTATCATGACAGAGGAGAGAAGAACAAGGTCAACATACTGTAGTGCACATTTCTTTTCCTGTTCCCCAACTATTAGTTGATTGATTCAGGAGAATCTGAGCTCTCTCTGCCTCGGTAAAACATGGAGGAATCGGGGGCAACAGTCCTCACCACCCAGACCAACTGGCCTGTGAGTGGTAAACGTGTATAAACTGAATAATACCGTATGAATGCGGCAACGCTGTACTTGTGGCTGTGCTTGGTCAGGCATGACATTAGATGGCACTGTAGGCTGCATCAGGGTTGTCCTCCCCGCTGCTCTCCCACACAGCGTTCTGCCTTCCTGTTCCCGTACGTGCCTTTGGGCCAGGCTTGTCGAACTCTTGGTGTGTTCGTACACAAGGGGCAATTATTCTCTTTGTAACTCTGGAAGTTTCTGCATGGCTGTTCACTGTGAGCGACTCCCTCAGGGGTCGTATTATGTCATGTCATTTACCTTTTACATTTAGTCATTTAGCAGACGCTCTTATCCAGAGCGATTTACAGTAAGTACAGGGACATTCCCCCTGAGGCAAGTAGGATGAGGTGCCTTGCCCAAGGATACAACGTCATTTGGCACAGCCAGGAATTGAACTGGCAACCTTCTGATTACGAGCCCGATTCCCTACCTCAGCCATCTGACCCCCCTCCCCCCTCCCTCTTATGTCAAGATGGCTGTGTGGGATTGGTTGCAAGATTCTCCTCTATCTCTGTGCCTGGAGAAGGGCAGAGTCCTCCCATCTGTGCCCTCCTGTGGGTGTGCTACTCAGTGAGAGCCAGGCAGGCTGTTGGAGCAGGACACTACATAGACCTCCATATGGCAGGGGAGGACATACAGTTTACAAGCTGTGCAGCTACGGCGAAAGCAATGAACCAAAAACGAAAACACCTTAAGCCTATGAGTGTTTGTGTGGTCTCTCCACACATGGTTGAATGTCAGCACACCAACAACCGTCTAAATGGACAGAATAGATCATTCCTGCTACTCTAGGGATTCAGAGTTACCCTGACCAGGGTTTACTCACCCTGACCAAGGCACATTGCAACACAAAGAAAACAGAAAAGAGGATAAGAGTGTGACTATTTCAATACACAGATGAAAGCATAGCCCACGGTACTGTCAAAATCAACCTGTTCAATCAACCCAGACCTCCACAGACCCATAGCAGGCATTACTGGGAGGTTGTTTTGGGCTGAGGCGAGGGAGGCTCAGTGGGGGGGGGGGACCTACCCAGCATGCCTGCTCCTGAACGGGGAGCCTCGGGGGAGGAGCCCCCCGTCTTGCTCTTGAAGGAAGTGAAGAGGTGCTGACACAGCTCCTCGGGGATGTCGTTCTCCAGGTAGGTGGCCATGAAGAGCTGGAAGCCTTCGTAGTCGATGGGCTGCGGGGGACAGGCAGACAGACAAGCTGTGGTGAACCTGGGTGTGATCGATGAGGGCGACATGGGAGGACTTTTGAGAGAATTATCACATGTCGATGACACAAAAACGCTGTCGACGGTCTGAAAAGGAAAGTTGGGGAAAAAGCTGTAATCAACATAAAACATGGATTCAAAATGGATATTTGGTTTTCCGGTGCCTGTCTTCTGATGTTGCATGTTGGTGGAATGTAGCATTCAAGGTAGGAAATAAACAAGACCCTTAACTTATCAAACACAATGAGTACCTAAAGGAAATGAGTTAGGGCAGAACCTTTGCAGGGAGAAGTCCTCAAAGAAAAGGAACAGCCGAACGTGGTACCCCAATGATCCCAGTTTATGGATGTAGAGTACTAAGTCACATATCTCTGCTGAACTGCCCATGAAGGGACATAGCATTCTTGGCTACAGCCCCACATGACAGTTTGTCAGATGTTTTTAATATCAAAGGTTGTTTTCATATCAACCTCAAATGACCTCGTGATTTAATAACATCTGATAAACTTCCTCTGGAGAGTTCTTTTAAAACCCTTCGCTCACACACATCCCCCCCCCCCCCCCCCCCTTCACGCATACAAACAGCTCCCTTCACTACTTCACAGACACACATGGATGCTCAGGTTGTGAGTCCTGACCTCTGTTCTCTGTCAGACAGGATGAGCGTGGGTTTCTGATTGGACAGGGGGTAAAATACATTATGTTTGTCCGGGCATGCAGTCTGTAAGACACAGAAAGCACAGTGCATGCAGGCCCCACAGGGCTGTGGCTTACTTGGTTGAGAACGTCTTGCTTCTGTATCTCAAAAGTGGATGTTTGGGGGGGGGGGGGGTAGAAGGAGACAGGGGGTTAGACTGAGGTTCATTGCAGTGGTGTAGCAGTGGTTAGGGCTGGCACTGTCTGGGTTTGTCAGAAGTCATCGTGCTCTTTGCAGATCAGTGATACCGTTCTGTTTTACGCTGACTCTCCTCCACTCTTTCAATCAGCTCTTTCTCTTTTCTTCCGTGTCGACAATCCCTCGTTTTTCCAGCAATCCTTTAGCAAAACACCTCACATGTGGACCCACTTGACAAATGTTCAAACCCATCAACTGTATTGCTGTGCGACTGTTCTGCCCTGCCTTCACGGCTGTTCTAGTGTTTGTGACTGATGGAGGTCCCAGTGGCCCGCTCGAACCAGGGCCCTCCCTGGCTGCCTGCTGACCATACAGGCCTGACAGGACCCTGAGCCTGCCAAAGCCAGCCATTATTCACATCACTCTGCCTCTCCACTGTTCTCCTCTCCTTATTTGGCCAAACTATCACAAGACCTTAATTTGCTTTGCATCATGTAACAGAAGGTTTAAGGGAAAATGTGGAAGCACGCACGTACACGCACATACCCAAACACAGAAGGACTCGGTTCAAATCATGAGGCACTTTTGCCCTGTGCCCAAAAAAAATATGAAAATGTCTTTGATAGACATGTCTGGACTTCAGTTAGCTATTTCTGTCTGTGCTAACAAAATTACATTTACCAAACAACGGCAAAAAACTCTGTTTTTAACAACACAAGCTCACATACATCCTCGTCCTCAGTCATGGGAACCCAGGCACAAAAATCCATGCTCCGAGTCTGTTTCTCGTTCAGCAAGTAACACACTCACACACACACACACATACACACATACACACATACACACATACACACATCCATCACTAAGACATACAGGATAATCCTGACACTGCAGCCCAAAGACGGGAAAGGGGAGGAAATGGGAAGCCTGTGGTGGTGTATGTCATTGCCTCTCTACAGACGTTCCAGCACGCTGGCGGCAACACCGAGGACTGATGAGTCACCGGGGGCCGACTGATGGATGACGGGACCTCCCTCGCCGCGCCGGCTACCCAGCTACAACACCCAGACCCCTGTCATCTGACCACTCACACAACTACAGAAGGACTGCATTATGCCCAGGTAGCTCAGGTCTGATGGCGCCTGAACATGTTAAATGAGGCTGTTAATCATATTGTTATGGCAATAGGGTGCCAGGGAGTGGTTACGGGGCTGGAGCTGGGGGAGGCCACGGGCTCTGGTCCAAGAGGGGAGCGAGGAGGGGGCGTTCCAGACACAAGTATAAAATGTCAGTGCCTCCTGTCCTAGTCGCCATTGGCGACATAACGCAGGGAATTGTTGTGATAAAATTGGGGGATAAGGATCCAAGAAGTTAATGGTTTGAACACCTCCTGTTTAATCAGTAGCAAGAGGCAAATATCTTAGCTATGGATCCGGCAAGGGGAAACATATGTGTGCATGCATGAGTATGTATGCGTGCGCATGTGTGTGTGTGTGTGTGAGTGAGGCTGGTGTATACTGTTTACATTCAGGAAAGGCAGTGAAATACCTGCTCAGGATTGTACTTGGAGAGGACTCCTTCACCGTGAAACTCTTCCAGAACATCTTTCAGGTTTTTGGTAGAATCTGTGGACAGAAGATAGGACAGTGTTTGTTACAATTGCATGAACTAAAGCCTTTTCAAATGAAAGACATCTTTGGTCACAGGCATGGATGATCTAGATTGAAAGCACACAAAAGAGCAACAAACTGTCCCTATGGAGCAGCTGTATGTATTTGTCTAAACCAATCTCCCGAAATCACATCCCTGTCTCGACACTTTGTGCCTCATTGTGAAAATGTTTTTGGCCTCCAATTCAGAAACTTTCTGTAGTGGTAGAACATTATGGTCCATGTAAAATGACATACATAAATGAGGCCTATAAGTCAAACAGATGAAAATAGATCCACCCCTTTGAATGTACAAAAGTTTAAAACTGTTAAAGTTCTCTCCCTTCCTCCCTCCCCCCCCCCCCCCCCCCCCCATCTCTCTCTCTCTCCTCTCTCTCCTGTTGATGTTAATCTCTCTCTGGGCGGAGCAAGGCACCCAACAGAATACTGACCCACAAATGACCCTCCTCCTACGATCATCTGCCATACTGCTGTCAGGCTGGTACCACGCAGAGAAATGACCACAGACATGCTAACGCACACGCAGGCTAATGCACACGCAGGCTAATGAGCACACACGGATGATACACGAAAAACACACACACGCACAAAAAACAGATACACATACATAGTACATATACATACATACAGTACAAACAAAACACAAATGATAATACACACACCACCATAAATACACTAACACACATCCATAGACACAATCACACTTTCAAACTCCTAACCTCAATTAGCTATCCCAATATATTAACTAACAACCAGTAATTAACACTACCTTATAATTAACCACTGAATGCAACCCAGAGAATCTCAGCAAGCAGGTACTGTAAAGGGTTAATGGAAAACTATATTCTCCACTGGAGGTCATCAGCATTCATTTGCTATTGATTTTCCTCGTCTCATGGATAGAGGACTGTAAAATCACAAAACCAGAAATGTTGTACCATTAAGTCAGGGAAGTTAAGAGAAGTAAAGGTCAGTCATTTAAAAGCTACAGTAGGGGACAACTCATTGAAATGATGTAAAACTATGTCATTACCTCACTTTTTATGCACCTCATTGTGAAATTCTGCTTTGAAACACACACATGTGAAACAAACACACATTGACTGTACACAAACATACACACACCACACTATGCATGACACACACACACCACACAGACAACGCACAGCCTTTAAGTGCTTGGTGGCTCCCAGCTATTAAGCATCATAAAGGGTCTGGTTGTTTTGTAATGGATATTAAACCCTCACCTCTTACATTTATATCAACTTAAACTGTATTGGGCCATAGCTGGAGAACAGACTCAAACACAATGTCAAAAAGACTACAGAAATAGCTACATATCAGCAGCAAATCTCAGTTTAGAGTCGTGCAAAGCCAGAGCCAGCCTGTCTCCCAGCCTCTCCGTTCTGTCTGTGTAGTGTGGTCAGAGGTGTGGACACCATGTATGGAGGCCCATTAGCTCCCCAGTGTAAATACAAGACAAATATCCTCGGCTGCTCATTAGCACAGCAGCGTTAAAGTACAAACACTGAACAAACGCTGCCGACATGGCTTTCTGGCCTCAACAGCTCTGTGGAGAGCGGATGTACTGCCCACACACACACACACACACGCACACACACACACACACACACGCACACATGCAAGTAGCTCAAACAGACACATCCATAGATACTTTTACACACTCGTGTGGGAATGTCACAGACATACACATCTAGACCCAGACCTCGACTCACTGATGTCGATAGAAAAGCGAGATCTGTGTCCTGTTGTTCTGAATCTTTTTACAAGCTCACAGTCCACTTAAATCGCTCACAACTCCCACATCGACGTCACTTTACAAGCAGTTATGCGTGCAACAGTTCTGATAATGAACTGATTCAGCTTGTCCACAGTTGAGACCCTGTCAGTATGAATTAGTTACAAACTGCAAATGTATTGATGCCATAAATCTGTGTCTGGTACGACTAAGAGGTTAACAGACTATCTTACCTCCTCCCCCCTGTTTGTCAGCATGACTATCACAGGGCCACAAACAAAGAAACGTCAAATGAACAACCCCAAACCAGCTACACAAACAACATGTCTGGACAGAACTAAAGAAAAGAGCCGGATATATTTTTAGTCAGTTGCTATAGATATATCGTTCAGATAAACAAGACCAAGATCTGAGGAAAGTGAAAATGGGAACGCGTGGCCGTGTATTACAAGCAGCCACCAGTTGGAGCTGAAACAAGAGTGCAGTCAGCCATCTTCCACTCTCCCATGCAGACAATCCCCCGCAGTTGATATTTGTCTCTGGAGAGATGTCATTCAGCCAAGTCATTTCTGTACTATCGTGTCAATGCTCTTTTTCAGTTCCTATTTTTCCTTTGACTACCTCGTTTAGCTACCACCACTTCCTTTGATCAGGTCTACAGGATGGGGTCTGCAAGCCTGGTGAGTCACCTTCAAAGCAAAAGCAATCTTTTCAGCCTAGAAATCAGCTTTTTCCCCATTGACTATTTGCATAAATCACCTTAACTTTAAGTATGAGATCAAACAGCCAGCCAGATACAGTGTGAAACATGAAGTATGGAGGCCTTTAGAAGGTCAGATAGTTATTATGTTTGGTTTAGCCATAGTGCACCCCCAAAATCTGT
The DNA here is from genome assembly GCF_021917145.1 of Hypomesus transpacificus. Taxonomy (NCBI): domain Eukaryota; kingdom Metazoa; phylum Chordata; class Actinopteri; order Osmeriformes; family Osmeridae; genus Hypomesus; species Hypomesus transpacificus. The sequence continues at coordinate 8,490,880 of NC_061082.1, forward strand.
TGATACTGGTCGAAATAGAAATAGCAAAATACATGACAAATAAAAGGTTTCCATGAATCACGAAACTGAACCTGTTTTGGCTTCTTCAGGTGATAACCTTCCTTCTGTTGAACTGTTTATATAAACATGTAGGCAGCAGAACACATACTAAACGGGGGGAGCACACACTGTCCCGTCATAGAAGAAGATACTCACACTCGCTGTACTTCTGCAGCTGAGAGAACTCAGCTGGGCTCAGGCACACCCAGCTCCCGTCACCCATCCTGCTGGCTGGGGGAGGCCAGGGACGGTGAGCGTCAGGGGGGAGGTGACGTTGGTCGGGGTCAAGGGCCTCCTAGTTATCCCTGGGTCAGATGTAAACTGGAGCTGAAGAGGGGGTCTGTCATCCCTGTCCCATGGCAGTGAGCAGGAGCAGTGGAAAGCATAAAGTCACCAGAATAAGGGGTGTGTGGATCCGGATCGGAGAGACTGACTACTGGGAAAGAGGGATAGGGATAGGACGGTCTTTGATGTGAAAGAGGAGGTTTACAGAGAAGATGGGGGTGGGGCGGATGAAGGCATGCTGGAGACGGGTTGGACTGGTGAATTGGTCAAAAGATTAGCAGTCTATGGGGTTGGAGGAGTTGGAGAACAAGGCACCAAGGCAGGAAGAAGGGCAGTTGGGGGCGTCGCAAGTCCAGAAGGCCCTCGAGCGTTTGTGATGTCACAACAACAGACTGCTCCTGTCAGCTGGGTAGTGACACGTTCCCACTGGGTCCCTCAGCAGGCCTGAGGTAATGATGACCTGTGCTGACCTAGATAAAGAGAGAAAGAAGGAAATGGGCAGGAGAAGGAGGTGAGACCAGAAGGTGGAGGAACGAAAGAGATTATGAAGAGAGGGTGTAGAGGCAGATGGAGCAAGAAAGAAATGAGAGGAGAGAAAAAAATAAATAAAAATATAATACACATATCCAATCAATTTCACGAGAAGTAGGGACTACAAATCGGCAAGGCAATTGTTAATTTTATTCATCTCAAACTAAGGCCCAGTACTAAATGGATGATTCTGAGGGAGGTGTATCAAAGATGGATCAATATAATTTCAGTGTGGACGACCTTATTGAGAGGAAGAAAAAGAGACAATGGATGTGAGGAGAGAATAGCAGGTAAATAAAGCCTGAACAGGGAATGGCAGAGCTGGTGACTGTGCTGATTTCAGGATCAGATGAGAGTAATACAAAAAATATTTATGAAAGAAGCAGAGAGAAAGTGGGTGTGCGAGAGTCAGGTGGGGGTGTTAGATATGGCAACTCCCCACAAAGGAGGATGGTGTAGTAGAGATGCAAAACCACAGACACACACACTGTGGTACTAATACAATTCTCTAATTTGGGAACATATCCTTTATTTATATCCTTTATTTCATCCAGCTGACTTGGAAAGGTGATGATCAGTCCACTTATAGAGTGCACAAGACAGAGCACACGTTCTTTGAACACAGAGGCTGCATCTATTCTGAGTGGCACTCACCACAGCTGAACAGATGGTGTGCAAAGAGCTCCGTGTGCTGTCTGGGCTGTTCTTTCTGTGTAATTCCCAGAAAAGCATTTGAGAGAGCGGAGCGCTGGCTGAGTGTGTGTGACATTTCAGAGAGTTTGATGTAAGTTTCTAAGTGCCAGGAAAATTAAAGTTTCTAATGGTAAGCAAGCAGTCAGCACGGTATGAAATAAAAATATATTTTATGTTTATTTTCTTCTGGAATTGGGTGAATTTTGTGACTTGGGTGACTTTCAGTCATTGCTGTAATGTCTGTTACTTTTTCACAATGTCATGAGATATGAAAATGTTTCCCACTGCTAGAGGTTATTTCATTTTACAGAATTCAATTTCGTAAAAAAACAAAAAAGACAAAAAAGTCTAGTGTCTATGTAAGAATCCAGCGAAAAGAAGTAAAGGTTATGCTCCTTTTTATTCCTCTGACTATTCAAATAAAATTGCGACTCAGACAGTAAACTGGCTCAGCATTCACTTGTCAAATAACAGAATGGATTGTATCAATACTTTGCTTCAACATACTTTTCTGGGTCTTGCAGGCAAGGAGATTAACATGTGAATTGTAAATGAGAATGATGCTGTACGTGCTCACCTTCACCACCACCTCTGCTCTCCCAGCAACGTGAGAGAGGCAGGGTGGCATGCATGAAGGGGACAGGCATACCTGGAGATGGGAGACATGGGGGACAGGGAGAGGCTGTCAGCCAAAAAGGGCTGCTCATGTGACATCCTAAAAAGTCAGGTTGGACTAAAAGAGAGAGAGTGTCTGTGTGCATGTGAAACAAAGATGGAGAGAGAGAGAGAAAGAGATAGACAAAGTGAGAGAGAGAGAGAGAGAGAGATAGAGAGAGAGAGAGAGAGAGAGACGAGAGAGAGAGAGAGAGAGAGAGGAGAGAGAGAGAGAGAGAGAGAGAGGGAGGGAGGGAGGGAAAGAAAGAAAGAAAGAGAGAGAGTTTGCTAGCAGAGGCACGTGCCATCCAACGAGATGGGGCCTCCCCTCTGTGCAGAGAGGGATTCTGTTTTGCTCATGACGTTGCCTGGCAACCATGACGTCACTGAAGTGCACAGCAAAGACATGAACGGATGTGTGTACCTACGTGTGTGTACTGGGGGAGGGGAGGTAAAACTGCACATGATCGAGTCACGTGCAAAGCCAGACAATTTAAATTAGATGAGGATACACTAAGATCTTCTGATACACTCCTGCCTCTTATCCACCTGGATGGAATCCAGAGTTACATAGAAACAGCTGACCATAGTCTCCATGGTCCAGGAACAAACCCTCTCCTTCCTTATCGACACACAAAACTAAAGACTCACTCAATCTAAGAGACTGGATTAAATCCCTTACACATGCTCATCCATTGCTAAACACTATCACAGTTCTTTTCTTACGAGTCACGGAAGAAAGGGGCTCACCTCTCTTCACTGAACTTCTCTCCACTTTGCCGTAAGAAAAGCGTCCCTATCTCCGTGCTCGGGGCAAAACAACTTCTGAATGTTCGAGTGTGTGTCACTACCCAGAGTGCACGAAGCTGTGGTTGTGATGCGCCTCTTCTCAGGAAGAGACTGTGGACGTGATGATAACCACCACACAGCATTACACAACTGTCGCTTCAAGACCAACGGCTGTCACCATAGAGGGATGGACTGTACTGTATGACAGCCCTGGTTATGGGCCACTGTACTGTGTGTAGTGCTGAGTGCAGGATATGAATACTGATATACTAGGCCAATGTCGTTTGTCTGGAATAGGCTGGATAAATGAGCTGAGGCTTATTGAAGCTCACGACACATCTAAACAAACAAGGTGAAATCTAAACAGAATGACTAATGAGCATGCTGCATCTCTCTTGAATACAATGGAAAAAAGCCAATGCATATTGATAGAACCCAGGCAAAAGGTCAAAAGGTTGAGTGAGTTGGGGTCCTTTTCCAGATCAATTCAAATACAGATTCACTCAATACTTTCGAATGGGAGTGATTGTGGATACAATATCTGAGGAGACCCCATAGTGCAGCACTCCCTGAATGCAGTGAGCTGGTTGGACAACAAGACATGGTCTCAAACAGATTTAGCTGAAGATGATGCAGAACCACAGCCCACTCTCCCAGCAACCTGTAATTCCAGATCACTTAGAGCAGACTTGTCAGACATGAGATGCAAGGACATCACCCACAAAGTATACAAATTTGTTTGTTTGGCTTATCTAAAAGGGTTTTGTAATCTCATATCCTCACAACATACAGCCTGGGGCTGTGCTTGATTGACAGGTTTGGGAAGTGTGATGCTACGCTCCAAAATGCTATAGTGCTCACCAAAAAGAATGCCTCTGTAAAGAGACGGCTGCCATGGCACCTTTGCAGCTGCCTCGTGTAACGGGGACTGATGTGTTACCACACAAAAAACCCTCTAATGGAATTCTTGGCATTGTGAGTGCTATCAGACAATTCTCCTCCATATTTTACCATGTGACCCGAGGCATGCCGGCAAACTTCAACCTCGGTTTCCCTCCGTGTTTCATTCACCTCCTGTCAGAGGGACATGACCTGCACACACCTGCAACCACTTACTGCCGATTTGACTGCTACCGCCCTCCTTTGAATTGGCTTTGTGTTTTCGTCTAGCGATGCCCTTTATAAAACAACCTTGCCGTTTGTCTACAGCAGGTCCACACGCATATGTGTGTCCACACACAGTGTATCTTCAGATCATTCACATACTGTCTGGGTCACATTGGGTGTAATCCTAACAGCCGTTAACACACTTGTACCCTGCAGACTGTACTGTGGGTGTTCTCTGCTTCAGACGGGCTAATTAGCACCTAACGGTGGCTCATCAATCATGTGCTGATGAACTGAGACCACAGGATCATTCACGCTGGGAGTAAGACACCCACAGAGTATGCTTTCAGTTCAATCCCTAGAGGCATCCAAACAATTAAACTGTCCTTCCATATTTTTTTTCATATGCAGAGATGCGAGAGGAATATGAGATTGTGAGTCTGAGCACAGGGAGTTTACCTGTAGCTGGTACACAGGCCAAATGCATATTTTGGTTGCTGTCATATCTTATAGTTCATGTTAGTTTAGGGAAATAACTGGAACATAGACAATAACGTGGCCCTGGATAGACAAAGCTTGATGTTTGCCCATAAAAGGACTTTTTGCCAAGATCAGTTGTCTGCTTTTGTCTCAGGACTCGGACACACACTCACACACGCAAACACACCTCCGTCACCTTTCAACCCCTCCTATCACAGCTCAAGCTTCTCTATAAATATGCTCCTTCCGAGCAATAACAGCATGGCTCCCCATCACAGGAGTCATGCGGTGGTCATTTTATGCTACAGAACCTGAGCTGGGAGAACAGAGCAGCACCCCAGCCAGGCAAGGCCCAACCCACGGGCCCCTCTCTGCTCTCCTAGGGGATGCAGCCTCACAAATACCACCAGTATTTATGGAGGGCCTTGGTGTCATGGCAACTCTGAGATTGGTATTACATAGCGTACAGCAGACTGTACTTATTGTACTGTGGGCTAGCCTGACTTCCAGGGCCCTTCCTATTCACAGAGGTTCCATGTGGAACAAGAGATCGAAAGCTCCATTGTGTACTGTGTCAATTTAGGAGAGGCTACTATTGTCCATCATGGAACACGATGGCATTACCACCACCACTACTGTCATCCGTGCAGTGCCATTACTCTCCTTGACCCTGACACTGACACCCACTTTTGGTGTGGTTTTTGGCACGAACGCCATGGCTCTCTCAGGTACAGTGTGGTCCCAGATGAAACACACAAAACACACACACAGGCACTCGCCCTCGATACGCTTCAACCAGGTCTGAGAACGTGAACAGCATAGCCAAGCCGTGGTGGAGAGGCCTGTCGCTTCTTTACTCCTCCTTCTCATCCTTGTCCTCCTCCTCCTTCTCCTCCTTCTCCATATCCCTGGGCTGTCTCCTACCCTATCATGCCAGAGCAAAGCAGAACATTGCTCAGCTTGCCACAAGCTCGTGAAGAAGGCATGTCTAGGCACAAAAAACTATTGCTTTCGGTATCGGATGATGAGGCATTATTAACAGTTCCAGTTGATGATTGATCAAAGCCATGCGCCTGAAATGGCAGCATGAAAGTCTATGGTAAACGGCAACAACATCAGCATTTTAGATGACAGTTTTTTTCTTTTTTACAGCTGCCTGAAATCCCACAGCATACTATCGTGTTACAGTTTGCTTGCAATCAAGCATGCGCAAGACAGGGAATGTTGTGGTCATATTTTAAGTCTTAAGTGGGTCTACTAACGCTGCTGGAAAGTCTATCTGTATTTCTGTAGCTTAATTCGTTTTTTATAGATGATAAGATAGAATATGTGATAGATTAGAACAATCACACATTTAGAAACAAATAAACAAAGAAGAACGGTGTGCGTCAGGGAGAAGCACTGTTGAGTCCGGTACATCACAATGATTGGGTTTAACATGGTTCTGTCCATTTCCCCTATGCATCCATTTGGTTAAATTCGCAACCACAACACTCCTGGACTGCCATCTGAACAAAAACGAGTTTCACTGTCACTGCCTCTGAATTCCTCCACTCAGCGTGACCGTTACCACTGTTATAAAAATGTTTTTTTAGACAGAAGGAAAAAAAAGTTACTGTGAAGGATTCTAGCCTGAATGGACTGACACATTTATGAAGTGAGAACTGAATAAGATAGAGATCAGAAGCAGTAGACACAGACAAGAACATAATCAAATAAGGAGAATTGAGGGGAGAAAAACAGAGAGAGAGCCATCAGGGCAATTCAGACGGGACTGATAAATGAACAATAATGCCCAAACGCTTTGAGAGAGAGGAAGAGGGGAGAGAGAGAGGGAGTGAGAGAAGGAGAGAGAAACTGCTCAATAGAGAACGAGCTACTGCTTCTCCTTACCTTTTTCCATCCCTGTAATGGTGCTGATGTCTATTCCCTCAGAGTGAGCAGTGTACAGTGGTTTCCCTGCCAGACTAGCAGGATGAGTAGTACCAGGGCTGAGCTGGTGTTTCAGCCCCTCTCACACTGACATACGGCTACGCGCAGCAGAACGGAGGCTCTAGAGCCTCGTCACACGCAGCAACAACATCCCTCCCATCCAGCCTGAATTAATTACGCCTTTTTCCTCCCTCCCTCTCCTCTCTCTCTCTCTCCTCTCCTCTCTCTCTCCTCTCTCTCTCTCTCTCTCTCTCTCTCTCTCTCTCTCTCTCTCTCTCTCTCTCCCTCTCTCTCTCCTTTCTCTCTCTCTCACTCTCTCTTGCCCTTTACCTCTTTTTCTTTCTCTCTCTTTCTTCCTCTCCCTCTTTCTCCTTCTCTCTCCCTCTCGATAGCGTCTCCCTCACTCAATCTTTTTCACACGCTCATGTGGTTCGCTTTTTCTCTCTGCCTCCTCAATGTGTCTCTCTTTAGATGTTTGATTTCTCTCTCTTTCTGCCTGTCCCTCACTCACTTTATCCTTCTGATACATCATGTTCTCTCTTGAAAGGCATCTCTCTCTCTCTCTCCTCTCTCTCTCTCTCTCTCTCTCCTCTCTCTCTCTCTCTCTCTCTCTCTCTCTCTCTCTCCACCTCAGTTCTTCTGTCTTGATTTGTAGATTCTGTGAATCTTCTTTTCCCACCTTCGGCAGGGTTAAAATGTCCCCTGCACTTTCTTTTCTGACAGCCTGTTTACACAGAGCCGCTCACTCTCCTGCTCTCTCCAACACTCCCTCTCTCGATCTCGCCCTGTCGCTCTCTCATCGACACTGCTTTGTCACATGCAGAGACCAGCCTCCCTCCCTCTCTTGTGAACAACCAGAGCGGTGCCTCTCTCTCTCTCTCTCTCTTTGTCTCTCTCTCTCTTTGTCTCTCTCTCTCTTTCTCTCTCTCCTCTCTCTCCTCTCTCTCTCTCTCTCTCTCTCTCTCTCTCTCTCTCTCTCTCTCTCTCTCTCTCTCTTTGTCTCCCTCTATAAATCCCTGTTCTTTTTCACTTGCACAAACATGCACATACTGTACAGTTTAGCATCTTGTGTAGTATCTCACATAATTGTAAAAATCTGTGTTATAACAATGTATTGACATATTGGTTGTTGGGTGGTTCTGTAGAAAAGCAAGGATAACATTTTGCTCCAGCTCTCGCTCTCTCTCTCTTTCCCACACACACACCACACACACACACACACTGCTACCCCTCTCCTCATTTCATAGAACTTGCGTTACTTCCTGGTACTGAAAATATGAGCTAAAAGGAGGAGATGGATCCCCTGAGAAGAGAATGTGCATTCTCTCAATTTCTTTCCTGTCTTCCGTTGTTGACATCTTTACGTACAGCAATTACAATTCCAGAATCACAATAATCTGAACAATTATTAAATTAAATCATTTAATACTGTAGAAAACATTTTCTATACTAAACTGACAACATCCAAACTAAATGTTTACTCTAAGAGAACATTTACACAGAAGATGTTAGACATTGGGTATGCAGAGAATCAAAGCAGTAGGCTGAAAACAACTATGGATACGCTGCTTTGGGATCATTTTTGGAGGACATTACTGTTGTCTTCTTCTGAACTTTAAGAACCTTGAAAATTGGGTTGTGGACAACTATTACTCTCATCAAACCCCCAAATCAGCGAAGGAGGGTGAGTGCGGCACCAACAGACAATTGCCTGAATTGAGAAGTGAAAGGGAATAACAAAGTAGAGTAAAGAGTAGGTGTTCCAACTGACGCATCTGCCAACATAAAGCTGTATTATTCCAGGTTGTTGTTTCTCAGAAAGGTACAACAGCTGAACCGAACACTTATACCCAAAGGGTATACCTGCCTCTGAATAACTTGAAGTGACTTGAGAAATCTCCATTCCAAGCTGTGGCTGTGTTATGGTGTGTTTGTACGGCCATGTTAACCGTCTCTGTTGTGGTTTGACGTGGAGATGAGTGGGCTCTACACCACAGCATGCTGTTTCACTTCCTGCCAGGATTCTAATCTCTCTTTTTGGTTCTTTATTTTAAACGTTCATGTATTGTTGTTCATAATAATCAGAAACCACATACACTTCTGTTTTGGTTTACAGCAATTACTTTTACTCATGCCCGTCATACACTAAAACCGTCAAAAGCACAGTGATTTGACATGCTTGTTCCAAGGAAACAAAGCAGAACAAGCTGGCAGAAAAAGGACAAACACAAAAATCCACCAAAACTCTGCTCGCATTTTTTAGTTAGCTATCTTACGTAACAGAGCTGTTCTTATGCCACTGCATAGTCACCAGTGGCGATTTTAGACCCTTTTTAAGGATGCTCAGGCATGTTTAGGGGTGCCTAATTTCATCTCAGCACCCCTAAAAATAATAATTAAAAAAATTAAAAATATAAATTATTATTGTTTATTATCATTTGATGTTGGTAGTTCATGAACAAAGGGACATACTTAGTTTTTTCATTCATTCAATATTTTGCAGAAAAATACATAAATGAATTATTTGTTATCCAGTGAAATTATGGATTATATTAGCAAGGGGGTTTAGCACTTTTGCAAGGCACTGTATTCATGTCACATTCTCATTGGTGGCTGAGCACCCCTAAAGGTCTGATCCTAGAATCGCCCCTGATAGTCACACTGATGTTGTGTCAAATGTGGTGCCCTCAAGCTCGTGAACAGATGTGCCTGAAGTATTCACCCTCAGCCCCATACAGCAGCTAATGGCTGCTGCCTCTACCTACCCTGCCCTCATGTGCGCATGCCTGCCTGACTGGACCTGCCTAAACCTAGCAAAAGAAGAGACCTGGGAGCAAAGGTTTCAATGAGTCACACAAGGGTTCACAGCCAGCCAATCTGAGAATGCATCAGACCAGGTGCCCATGTTTTATCGAGCTTTAATCAAGGTATTGTTGCTAGCAGGTATGATTGCAAACTGAAGGCTCCAACTCCCTGGTTCCAAAGGCACTCCTAGATAAATTATATGTTGCAAAGCTTGTTTTGAGACTACATTGCTACTTTAAACAAAAGAGCAGTTTAGTTTTACAGTCTTCCATTTAGTTCCTTGAAATGACATTACATTTAGTCATTTAGTTATTAGAAATGATCAACTACACTGGCTGGTACAGTACATATAGTACCATGGATGAGAGAGGACTAAAGCAGCTTTGAGATTCATATTCTAACATTTTATTTTCTACCCAAACTACAACTCATCGATTCTGCAACGTGATGAAATGAGGACAGACCCACTTACGGCAACACTCCCATCTCTCTAAGAGCAGCCCAACAGCTGGCTGACTTGCTGACTAGTCGGGTGGACTGGCAAAGTGACTAACTGGGTGGATGAATATCTGACTTGTTTTACTGGATGTAATTCTGTCTGGCTAAATGGCTGATTAGCTCATTGGCAGGATATTATCATGGTGGCAGCCTGATGCATGGGTTCCTAGTCCCAGGGACATACTATGCCCAGCTATGTAGATCCATTACACGACAGCCAATAAAGAGATCCATATCTGGACTATTGATCTGCTGAGGGACTGCCCTCAAGCAAGAGCTTGGCCACGTGGCCAGCCAGCACTCTGGCTGTTGTCTATAATCTGTAATCTGTTACTCTCCCACCTAAACTGCAGCCGTACTCTAACTCTAGTAGCCCCGGCCACTGGAGTTTGACTGCTCTAAGGCTTGAGTGGCAACCTGGGCCTGTCTAGGTCCCCATCCGTGTTAGTGTATGATCTTCTACTGTCTCTGGAGAGGTCAACATTTTGAGGTTGAAATTGACATTGCCTCAAATGTTTACCAGAGCAGGACAAAGGTTCCGCAAATAATGAACACATGCAAAAAAAATCACAAATCTGTCTCTTTATTCGTTTATTTGTGGTTTATTCCAGGTCTTCGTTTGCGTAAATAAAAAGCAAACATGGACATGTGCAGCATCCTAGACGACAAGACATTGTCAAGACAACAGTTGCATTCGTCAAAAGATAGATGTTTTTGTTTGTACGTTTCATTACCAGTTTCACTTCGGTTGAACCGAGCATACAGTCTCTGCGAGCCTCTCTGCACTTCCTCTCACATTACAACAAACTGTAGGCTGCAGTCGAGCTGCACACAAGTACTCACTGGGTAGCATTAAAGGATACACAAATGTGCCGACACCCACACACTCACTTCTACAAGAACCACACCCAGGTCAACATTAGAAGGCAACATGTCCTCTCACATAGGAAACATCCTTCATTTACCGTCTGATTTGACTAATTGCATTATAAGCAGAGACACAAAGGCAAATTTAAAAATGGATTTTGTGAAACTTTTAACAGTTAAACAAAGGGATGAATACAAATGTGAGGTCAGGACAATGGATCTCCAGGAATGGAGATGCCCTTCTGGTGAAATCAATCATGTTTAATATGCATCTCTGAAAAATACGTAAACGTAAAGTTTACTACCCTAAATTGCGTTTGAAATACATTGGTATGCATTTTGTCCAAGTAACGTGGCCCCGCTTTACCATTTTTTGCCTTTTTCTTTTGGGGTGGAGGCAGGTGACATTCTTTTCTACCAGTAGTTGCACAATGCACATTCACGATTCACCGATTTTAGAGGATTACTGTAAAGTGATAAAAAAAACAATAGGTGTCAAGACGTCACAGGAGCAGAAACAACCCATCCGGCTCATTTGTTCACTCCCCTGAAATCCATTAGGTACTGCAGGAAGTGGCCCTGAATGACTTATCAAAAATACATTCACACTAATAACTATTCTTATTATAGACTCACGATCCAATCCAGCCAACCTTGCCTCATGAACAGCTATGAATAATTAAAATGAAGTTTCAATTATTTAATCTTTAATTTTGAAAATACAGAAATTGCATTTTTTTTTTTTATGCATTAAACACTCATAGAGTCCCAATTGGGCTTGCACAATCACAAGCCCCTGTACTGAGTGGGTGGTGTACCACTAACTGTTCCAGGGGAGGTTGCCCTGTGTAGCTCTTGTGGTCAAAAGTTACCACTGAGATCACTAGGTCTGATAGTACAGTACATGTTTTTACACGTTTTGATCACCGATAGAAAAGGGTACAATCTCTGCCTGCCATCTTCTACTGAGCTACTGCTGCAAAACAAATCATCAGGCCCATGTGTATACAACATAAATCTCACATGAAATCGTTTAACGCCTACCTTTTAACGTGCCGTTTTTCCGTTGTTCAGCTGTCTGTACTCTGCTGTAGATGTCAGCCAGCTCCAAGTGGGCACCAAGTGGGACGGGGTACAAGGGGCCTGAACGGATTAATCTAACAGATATCCACAGTTTAGTGATATAATAAAAATAAAAAAATGTTTACAATGATGAGCCACACACCATATCACATTATTGCTTTTTCCACAGCTGTATTGTTTTTACTACTACTCTGCTGCAGCTGAAGTGTGTGGTGTGTTTGCCTTGACTGCAATCTTTCTGTGTGCTTGGGGTGTGTGTGGGAGGGGGGAGGCACTTGCAAAGAGGCTGAGTTGTATTGAGAACATTGTGTGGTGATGGTGCCGATGGAAAGATAAACAGCGTTTAGCTCTGTGAGATGTAAATGTGGAGAGCAGTGGGGGATCTAGCAGGTACGAGGCGGTCTAGGCTCTTCCGATGAGCAGCAGTAAAGGAACCGAAGTATATAAGAGAGTGGTTACCTGGTCCTACAGTGGATCCATTCTCTCAGTGTCTCAACCAATCTTTGTTCCACTCTGTATCTTTGCATAGTGACTGTTTTGGGCCTGACTTTCCACACCATATCATGCATTCTTTATGCACCCTTGTAGCATTTAATAAACAAGTCTTTTCTCTACCTTGAAACACTCTTTTGAGGCCTTTAAAAGTAGCCTGATGAATTATTGATTTTGGCCCCACCTGGCAATTGAATGGGTCACCACAGTGGGACAGCACATCGTAGACAGTGTAGATACTGAAGCAAACCCTTAAACCATTAGGCTACATTGGCAAAGGCTGTGAGCCTGGACCATGTAGAATGTTCCTTCACATGGACCATGCCCCCTAGTGGGAGATCCATTGAGATGTTAAAAGTCATGACTACTGCACCTCTCCATATTTGACATTCAAATAAAAAATGAATAAACAGCCACCTCACTGACAATGAAAAATACTCACAGGTGCAACTGAGATCTTTTTTTTAAAACGATGCACGATTTCATTCAAATAGACCTTCATCCTGAGAGCATAGTTGATTTTCATCCCACTAAAATACCAGAATCAGAATCAGAATCACAATGGGATTTATTCGCCATGAACGTTTGCACAGACAAGGAATTGGTAACACTTTGTAATAATGGTCCGTTGTTAACAAGTAGCTATGCAGGAAGTAATAGGTAGTTCTACATTAACACCGAATTTAATACTATTAACTAATATGGAACCAAGCTTAACTAAGCAGTAAGTAATAGCTAATTTACAACAAAGGTAGTTCCTTGGTAGGTATTTAGTTATTACTAAATAAATGTATCCTTTTGAGAACTACTTGTGAACTATGACCAATTAAGAAAGAATAACCAATTAATTACTAATCACAAAAGTAACATGTCTAAAAATTGAACAATTTGGTTGTTTTACTCATAACATGGTCATAACTTTTCAGAAGCTTGTGCCTCAAATGGGTTCTTTGTGGAAACCAGTTTATGAATATTATATTCCCCAAATACGTTAACTACAGGTTGAGATTTTGCCTGCTCTTACCAAAGGATGGACGAATGTTCTCTGTTTATTTCAAACTTAAACATGGTATAATACAAATAATGATAATTTGTTAAAAAATAATAATTAGGAAGTGATGCTGACACTCTCATGTTTGTATTAGTTTACTATTATGAGCTATTGAGTGTCAGTTCAGTGTCTCAGACTCCAAAGACCTACCTTTATGTTACAGTAGCCGCCTGAGGAGGACTTCTCTTTAGGATATGAATATAAACATTGATGTTCTCTTTTCAAAAACAATTTGCATCCTGCATTTATGTTGCGATAAGCGCAAAATCAAATCTTCCAGATTACAATGTTTGTTAGAATATCACTAGTGCCTCACAGAAATGTATGCCTGTACCGTATGTGTAAAATATAAAATTAGACTCATTATAGGTCTATTACTTGTGAAAACCAGTACAACTCTTCGCTAATTACTCAAGCATTACCTTGTTATCCTGCAGGAACTACTTGTGATGTGGACCATTATTTTAAAGTGACAAACATGTTCATTCCTCACTAATTACTCAAGTGTTACATAGTCATCCTGCAGGAACTACTTGTGATGTGGACCATTATTTTAAAGTGACAAACATGTTAACTCCTCACTAATTACTCAAGCGTTACCTTGTAATCCTGCAGTAACTACTTGTGATGTGGACCATTATTTTAAAGTGACAAACATGTTAACTCTTCACTAATTACTCAAGAGTTACCTTATCATCCCGCAGTAACTGTAATCTGGACCATTATTTCAAAGTGAAAAACATGTTAACACCTCACTAACATGTCACCTCACAAGATATACAACATAAAACAACTGCAGTGATTGGATAACATTTCTTTTAATTATATCCACTGGAAGATTTCCATGAAGTCGTAAAAGAAAATCCTACATAATGCAAAAATGCACATGGGCATGCAATAAGAAAGCATTTTGTAAAATATGTCTGAATTAAACATTATTTTCTTTTATTCGTTTTGCACAATGATGAAACCTAGCATTTAAACAAATGAAATTGGAATGAAACATTCAACACACTCAACAAAATGTGATGATAAACTGAGTCAAACATAATGGCTAAACAAGTAATAAGTAAGTACATGGCTAACCCTAACCCAAATCAACGTATAGGCCTATCCACTACAACAACAACGCTCCCAAAGGAATAAAAATGATTAAGGAAGAAAGAACAAATGGCAGGACTGTAAAATAACTTGCTAGATAACCCAATTCAGAGAACAGGAACATGGCCCAAAACGCTAGCTACAGTTGTTGCTAGCTGTAAAGCCAGACTATTGCTGTCGGCTAGCTTGTAAAAAGTCCCTCATAGAAACTGTATAGTATTGCAATCGAAATTTGCACAAATTCTACAATTCCAAATTTGCACTAATTCTACAATTCGAAATTCTAGTGAAATTCACCTAGTCGTGGTTGTTGTATGTTAGCCAAATACTGGATATTTACAATCCATAAAAATGTGCCACTGCCACATGATTTCGCGCTCCAAACTCACTCGTTGACGTTGCACCAGTATAGGTTTAGGGGAAAACATGACATGGATTCAGGACAAATAGGTTTTGGTAAGCCAAGTCGACTGGATTTGGAAAACGGACCGGCCGTGATTTGATATTTTCTGAGCTCCAGAAAGACCTAATAGCAGACACATCGAAATTGCCCGCATAATCATACAGTATGATCAAATATTGGGGAGGACGTGTCCCATAATCATACAGTATGATCAAATATTGGGGGGACCTGTCCCATAATCATACAGGGACGTGTTATAACGTTAATACTCATAAACTGGTTTCCACAAAGAACTCATTTTAGGCACAAGCTTTTGAAATGTTATGACCCTGTTAAGAGTTTAAAAAAAAACAATTGTTCACTTTGTAGACGTTACTTTTGTGATTAGTAATTCATTGGTTATTCTTTCTTAATTGGTCATAGTTCACAAGTAGTTCTCAATGAGGATATATTTATTTAGTAATAATCAAATACCTACCAAGGAACTACCTTTGTACTAAATTCGCTATTACTTACTGCTTAGTTAATCTTGGTTCCATATTAGTTAATAGTATTAAATTCAGTGTTAATGTAGAACTACCTATTACTTCCTGCATAGCTACTCATTAACAACGGACCATTATTCTAAAGTGTTACCAAGGAATTTACTTTGGCAGGAAGGTGCATACAATAAACATATATGAACCTAAAATTTAAATATGTTACCAGTAAGGTTACCAGTGAATGAGAGGACCAACTCTGTTTAATAAGAGTCCTGTGTCAAAACATAGAAACATTATAGAAATAGCGAGTGGCCTCTTTTCATGTCTTCATGGACCTCCATTACACCAACATCTTGTCAGGCTATCTCCAGACTAAGATGTTGACAGAAGGCATTGCCTGGTCCATTGAGCTCACTCGGTAATTGCTTTTGCGGGGTCCCAGAAATCAGCAGTTACAGCTCATGTTTCAGCCAGGCCCCACACTAATCACAATCCTTTTCAGTGGGTTTATACTCATCATAGAATCACCGTCCCTGACTCAATGCAACTGCATCTGGCATAATGGGGAATTTGCTCCAAATGAATGGTAACTAAAACAGTTTGACACACAATGCCACTCACAGCATCCTGTAAACATTTCCTTGTATTTCCATTCCCAAATATTGATGTTTTCCAGCTGCTCCAGGCAAATACATAGGTGTCAATTTCTTTCAATCATCATGATCATGTCCATAATGAGAATATCATGCTTTCAAGCTTCATTAAGAATGACATGATAAACAATTGCTGGTGAGGGAAAGTTTGATGGGAATTTAACTCTACGTTATTATTTTAACTTTAAATAATTTCATAGCTATTCATATATACCAGATTATTTTTATTAGTAATACAATGACGACATTTATTATTTTTTAAAGAATCGGAATTATTGTTCCTAGAAAAAAGGACAATCATTTTTTATTTTTTGCAACCATTATTATTTGCTGCCACCAAACATACATTGTTACAATTGTTACACTGGACATCTCTGGAAATCTTAACAAGCAGTCGGATTGAGCGGATTATTTTCCCAGTCTTGTTTACAAGTCATTTGATCAAGCCTTGTTTGTGTCATAGGTGTAATTGCATCGCTCGTCAGTATCCTTTCCTCCCTCACTTGCCCACACCGGGTTTGGAACTTAGGGTACTTCTGACACGCATGCAATGGCCTCCTCTTATAAATACCCTTTTACGCCTGGTTCACACTGTTAATCTCATCATAAATTTCACCGATAATCCTGACAAAGAACAGTAGGCATAGTCACACAACCTCATCACATTACAGGATTATTCACCAACCCCATGAGCAAGTTCAGCAGTGAGCTCATGTAGTGGTTGTGGATGAAATTTGCAGAGGCCAACTGAACATGAACGGCAAACTGCCATTTTGTCCTGCATGAGCCGTTTCCAAAACTCCTCTTGTATCCATCACTCTGTTCATGTGTCCTCAAAATGTCCCCCTTTTAGACCCTTCAATGGGTTACAAGCATGGAAACAGAAATAAAGCAACATAACAGGTGGATAGGATTACTGTTGACGCCCATAAAAATGAAATCATTTCTGTAATAATTTTCGACCAAAATAAATGAATGACCAGCTGCATGCGTCCTGCATGCAAGTGCAAATCCTTGGTAACGTCAGCCTGTCTCCCTGCTTGAATCACTGTGTCTCAGCAGTTTTTTATTGAAATGCTCCATTTGTGCCAGCCACCCCAGCCACCCCAGCCACCCCAGCCACCCCAGCCACCCCAGCCACCCCAGCCACCCCAGCCACCCCAGCCACCCCAGCCACCCTGACTGGGAAAATACAAGACACTAAAAGACGGGAAACATTCCCGGGCAGGTGGCTCCCGCACCCGGATTGCCACACTGTTCTAGACCTGCAACAGTACCTTAGAAAGGACGGCTGTGGTTCTGCTTATCCTTATTTACCACAACCATAATGGATAGTCACTTTAAGTACAATCATAAAAATAAAAGCTTCTTGTACATTTGGCCACAGCCCATTTACTGTTAAGATGTATTGGAATAAGTAAGTAATTCCTGTAATAGAGAAATATGAACCTGAAGGGACTGCTCTGAAAAATGTCAGTAAAATGTGGAAACACAATGCTGATTGAAGACATTAGCATCCTCCTCTCCACCCTTCTCTCAGTCTAATGTGGTAAGTTAATGATCTAATTGAATCCTGTCTGGTCCTGATATTAGTCCTCTCTGCTGGGATCTTGTCATGCCAGTTTTTTTTACTGCCATTATTGCTTTGTCTTCCTACACCCTGAATTATTCTTCCCTGTCAGTAGATTATGTTTCAGCCCTGTCCCTCCAGTTTAGTGGGTACTCAAAAACTCTTGCTAACATTTCCACCTATCAAAAACGACCGCAAAGCCCTTTGGGACGTCAACTCGCAATATAAATAAGTTTAAATATGATAATATAAAATATCAAGCCTTTTAATGCCTGCAATGCGATCAAGTAAACTATACAACAACAATAGAGTTTTTTGTAACTGGCCCCTCTAACAGTACAACTATTCCCAGCTTGGCCCCCCCAGTTGAAATGGTTTAGAACCTCCACTGCATTCAACCTGGAAAAACCCTAGAGCATGACTAAGAAAGAAAATGCGTATCAACTTATGTTTCCATAAAAGAGATTGAGACATCGAAGCCTACTCAAGCTCTATATCAAGATGCATGACACATACATATAGGCCATGGGCAACTCATAACTTGTCTCATAACAGATACTCACAGGAAGGTTCATGGTGTAATGGTAACTTGTTGTTGACTGTCGGCTTAGTCACCATCATCATAGCTAATTGCTCTTGAGACACTAATGTCTCTATATCTGTTTTGGTGTGTGTGTGTGTGAGTGTGTGTGTGTGTGTGTGGGGGGGGGGGACACTAACATCATCTTATGATACAGAATGTAATGTCAATATTCCATACATTTCATTCAGATGAGGCACCTCACAGCAAGCTCATAAAGAACTTTGGAGGTTAAACATATCTTCTTCTTCTTCTTGATAAACACAGATCTGTGTTTATACAGTACTCAAATGATATAATCTATGATATGACAGGATATAATATAACCATTTTACACCCCTCACTTGGAAACACACACATGCAGAATGTTGTCTATAGTAACACAAGCTCTGTATCCATGCTCAAAACATTTTTTTTCATAGTTTGGACTAATGTACGTTAGAGATGAGGACTGAAATTATTATCTTACTGTATACCAGCCAATAAATTACAAGAAAGAGAGAGAAAATGTGTCTTATAAAACAAAAAAAGGCAATGAGATCAGGTTGTTAAACCAGGGCATCCCTCCTGCCAGTGTACCAAGGGAGCCTGTGTCATTATCTCCTGTCAGAGAAAGGTCATTGATGCCCTACATCTCCTTGTTATTTTCTCTCCAGACAAACAGGCTCAGCATCGCCCTACCCTGACCCTCACCTTGTCAACATTGTCAGAGTAATTGTAGCTCCAGAGTGGAGCTCTTTTTGGGGTCCCACACTATTAGCCTAGCAGCCTATTTTGTCAGATGTGTGTCAGGGTATATAGGGTGCATGGTACTGTATATTTCAAACTATTATGACAAATATACTGTCTAAAATTGGCTGTGCTGTATTAGATCAATTGATTAGTGGGAATTCTCCACAGATCTCACCTGTAAATATGTCTTCAATATGTTTATTACATGGATCTCCTGAATTCAGGCCTGCAAAGCCTGTGTCCCCCTGTATAAACTTTACCGTCACATATTTAAACAAGACAAGCAGAAGATAGATTGATATAGTCCAGGCCCTCTTTTGAAAACTGGGTGTGCTGCTGGTTGAAATGTACTTTCACTATGGGATCACTTTGCTCTTGTGTTACTGACGGTATCCTTGTCACAGCTTCCAAGATCAGCTGGTGCTTGAGAGAAAACACATGCAGACATACAACACACCCTCCATCTAGCTGGGCATTACTCTGGAACCTTGGCAAGTGTAGAAGGGATCTCAGCTCTTCGACGGTAGGCTACAGGATGGAAAATGTCAAATGTGTTTTGAAGATGTAATGCTTCTATTTAACTTTCAGCGCAACGTCTGCCATCAATCTCAAAGGAAAGACACATCTTCACGAGGAACACTTTTCCACTGAGAGCTATATATGTGACGCAACCTGCCACAGGCAAACTGTTGTGTTGAGACATCTGAAGAGGTCAGCCAACTCAATTCTGGTTTCCCAGAATAGGTTCTGTGCTAGGATTAAATGATACAAATCCTCCCAGAAAAGTAAGACCTCAAGACAGAACAGATGCCTCTAGTTACCCACCCAGAGGGAATTATAGGACAATGACATTAGGGGAAGAGGTTCAAAACAGGATGGCCAAACTAGTTTATAGCCTATAGCTCTGTTTTCAACCCCAGAGTCTAACAATAGACTATGATTCCATTATTTGCTTGTTTTCCATTCGTCTCCATGACGACTTCCTTACCACATGTCACAGCTTGCTAAATATAATTCAAATACATTCAAAAATACAAACCGAGAAGAAGGACTGACCGGGGTCTGTTGGTGAAATCCAATTTCCTGTGTTCTACTCAACATCTTGAGAGGAAGGCTTTGGTCGGATCTAATTAAACTACTTTCTATTAGGGAATACAGCCATAATCACAGTCTTTCAAACTTGGATGATTACATGCCTCTGTTTTGATGATATTGGCCGGGTTTCCCAGATACGTTAACAAGCTCTTAACGCTAAGATCTTCTTAAGAACGTTCCTAGAGCGTTCTAGAGCACTTCTTAACGAATCTGGGAAACCCGGCCATGTTCATGTTGATAGTGTTTAACATTTAACATATAAAGGTTCTTACACAAGATGGAGAGCACAATGCAAGGCTGACGGAGCTAGATACTGATCACATTGAGTCTGTTGTGGCAACTTGAGAGAAACACTGGCAGAGGTAATGTGACTGAAGCAGCAGCAACTGCCATCTTTTACAAACAACCCAGACCTCACTTACAATGCAGCTGCACTTCCTCATTTGTATCCTCTTCTTACAAATAGGCCTCAATGAAAAAATAAACAATTGTTTAAAAATAGACAGTGTTTTAGAACCACATTACAAACGTATGGAAACAAAGAGAAGGTTTCTGGTCCATTCCAAAGCTATTTCGTGGATTTATAGTCATCATCAAAGCTCCAATAGAGATTGAGTGGACCTCTCAGTGTCTGCTTATACACACAGAGTCTCATCCCCATCCCTTCAGCTCCTCTCTAATCATTAGAATGCAGCGCCAGCCCGCAGCTCCTACGCTGTGCAGAGAGGAATGATGAAACCAGGGCTAAAAATAGCTGCCTCCCAGGATCCCCCCTCACACTGCACTGTAAACATTCACAGAGCCAGCGACAGCCAGCCTCAGTGCAAAGCAGGCAGACTGACATACTGCAGCCCTGCTACATTACCCCTCCCCCTCCTTTTTCTCCTCCTGTTCCTCCCTTTCCTCATACTCGGGCCCCTGTTTTGTTTGAGAAAAATGGGTGCGATTGGAGCAAAGTCTTTTGAAAGGCTTCTGATCCAAACAAATCGGACACTATCAGTTCATGTAAATATTACAAGGAAGTGCCCCCAGACGTATCTTGGTTGGGTGGTTGCCCACGTATTCTACGTGTTACGTTTTTTCTCTTTGCTCTGTACCAGCAAAATATGGCTCTTAGTGTTTAGATTGGCAGGCATGCCTCATCAACCAGCAAGTAGGTCCTGCACAATGAAAGCCATATGTGAAGGCTTTACTGTGAAATGATATGAGGACATTAGCAGGCTATCAAAGCCAGTAGTATTATTGAATTGAAAATAGTGTGGCGTGGCTTTACTGTAAAGTAGGCCTACACTATTATGATCTCAGTTGAGCAAAGCACTGTGTGGCCTAAAGGCTTTACAATAGATAGAGTTCATGCCATCAGTCAGGTGATGTTCATTTGCTAATATGCTAAACTCAATGTACTTGTTGTCTGTAGCTACGGCACCACAACTTGCCCCCTCCGTTCACCATTCTTCTTTCAGAAATGTAAACACTGTGCATACTGTATATAGCCAACACAATGGACACTAACATTCTTGACACATGTCAAAATGTGACATGACAGGATCGTTGTAAATACATTGCAGAATCTGAGCTGTCAAATGTTAAGTTTCAAACTAGAATCCCAAAGCTGTCTGCAAAACTGCCCTGCAAATCATTTGATGTAATTGATATGTATCAAGTTAATCATTTGGTCCCATTTGGTAATTTCTGTGTCACCAACCCTAAACCCAAGGAATAACAAACCACATTGCAAGACAGTTGGCAAATTAAAACAATGAGACTATATAAGCTACTGACATTATAGGAATGATTAGGTTCCTGTTAGCGGTGCTATTGTTACTTGGTTTTAGTTACTGTAAGCCATAACTATTATTAACACGATAATACAATGGTCATAAAAGCATGACATATGAGGTAACAATACCATTCCCAGCCTTACATGACCTCACATGTAACGCATAAGGCTATTACTATAACCTGAATTATTGTACTATTATTGAATATTACAGATGGTTTAGTTTACCACAGTTTATCAACAGTTACGTCATATCACCCTGCATTGTAAGGCTTCACATTTCATCTATTGACTTCAAGCAATGTAGGCAAAAACATTTAAATATTTTCAAAGAATACCTTTAAGTCCACTTAGAGATGTCAATATCCCCATTGCTTTTCTTTCCTACTGATAGCACTAATGGGTAATCAATACATAATTTCCTATGCTCTGTTTGTACATACTCATCCTGAATTATGTCCATTAGGAACTACTTAGGACAAAATAATGTTGCTGTCTTTTACAGTGCATTGACATAAGTGCACCAAAGGGAAGTGATAATGGGTGGGTAGATGGAAGAGGTAGTCAAGGTTTTTGTGGTGGCTGGGCTGTTGTAAGTGAAACACTTCTGCACTGACACCCAGAGATCCAGTCTGGATCAGGGAAAAACTCAGAGAGATGGGTTTCCATGGTAATATTTTTTTCAGTTTGACGTCACAAGCTTCTCTGGTAAATCCTCTGCACAAAGGTTAGGGTGTGTATGTGAGTGAATGTGTGCGTGCGTGCATGTGTACTTTTATCATGTGCTTGTGCCTTTGAGAGTGTGCATGTTTAGGTGACAGAGAGAGAGAGAGAGAGAGAGAGAGAGAGAGAGAGAGAGAGAGAGAGAGAGAGAGAGAGTGAGAGAGAGAGAGTGATGCATTTCATGACGACTTGACACATCTATACATAGTGTAATATTACTGATTACTGACTTTTAGTGAACTTCCCACTCTATATATAGTTTATTTGATTATTTAAAGTTACAAGTTAAGGACGTGGTTCAAATACAAGAAGACAGGACAGGAACATACAAACTGTATTCTGTTGTGGTACTGATTAATAGTGCTATATATTATGGAAGGGCAACTTTTATGACTAAGTTCAGTTGCACTTGTTTGAACAATTAGGAACCACTTTTAAAAGCATTCATGATTTCTGTAAATGCGATATTAAACCCTGATTTTAAATTGGCATAATACAGGATTTGGTGAAGAGAGCATTATGACTTGTTTATGATTCAAAACCTTTTTTTTATGAAAAAAAAAGTTTTGACCTCAATGACTTAAAGCTTACTTACAAAACAATGACTTGGTCCCACATCGGTTACAGGAGTTGCCAAAAGTTAGCTCCACTCCCCGCTAAAAGTTAACCCAGCTAATTACTAGGTACCTAAAGTACAGTTCAAGAAATGTTCTTATTTGCTGGTCAATATTATATTGGCAATTAGTCAAAACAAATTCTAGAATTATTTCATGCTGGTCAGACTTATATTTCCATCTTATTTTCGTATTTTGGACATACTGACGCTTACCAGATGCACATTTACGGAGTGTTGATATGGTGTTCTGACATTTCTTTGTACCACATCAAAGCCTTCTTGCCAGACCAATTTGGTGTTTCTTGCCTGACTTTGACAGTGGTGCAACTGTTCTGTCAGGAGACAAGCATGGACTTGAGCAAGGTTGCCACCTACTGGGTTCCCAGGAACATTGATGGTGAACCAGATGTGAACCTCCATTATACATGATGTTAAACAGTGGCATTGATTTCCCAAGGGACAGGAAATGGATTTTTAATCAGATTTTTTAATGTGTTCCCCTTCCTCTTTAAATGGCATGTGATTGAGCATGGAAGAGTTCACAATTTCACGTCCCTACCACCTTTCAAGCCAAACCTACACCCCTGCCAGGCTTACAGCTGTTTGAAGCCGTATGTAAGTCTACATGTCAACAGTGACACATCATAATATATTGGATACATCTATTAGATAATGTGGTAGAAATGTTGGTCATATGCATAGATGTATGTGTATGAAATCTATAATCTCCCTTGTACATTGATAAAGGACAGCCAGTGACTAGTTTAGGTAAGGTTTTGAGTAGCTAAAAGGCTCTGAGACATTTTACTCTACAGGATGGGTAAAGCATCTTGTATTGTTTTATTTATGACCTGGGGGAGAAGTAGTTGAAGGGGTCAATGAGGCAGTTGCTCTGAACTTTGGCTAGAAGGACTGTGTCCTGTTTCATTGTTTATGTTAATTAAAAGGATTGTTTGAAGATGACCACACAAAGGACAGTTGACCATTTGGCTGGCCAACCCCTGTGGCTTTATTATCTACTGCTCTGGAGAGAGCTGTGACATCAAAGAACTTTGGGACACTTGGTATGGAGATGTATTGTTTCAAACTGTCACTGGCTTGAGTGAGCCAATCACAGAGTTTGCTACATTGATTGATTGACCTTATAGAATGCTATTTGATCTGCAGTTTATATAAGGTAGTGTTTTTGGATATTCGGTATCACTCTTGCGAACGATTTGTGACTAGCACACCATTCGTAATGACTGATCACAAAGTGCTTTGTTTAATCTTAAGTTTGTACAAGCTAAATACATTTAATTGAAACCGCCATTTTGACTATGTTCAAATCTACAGTCCAGCTTGAATTTTCTTTCACAATTCTTTAGTGAGACCAACACATTTTCATCATGTTTTGACCTCAATGTGCCATATAAATGTTCCGTTTATGTCCTATTGTCATTCTGCTTTCTTCAGTCATTACTTCAGATAAGACGGTCACAGACAGGTGGTGTCAAACAGTCTCTATTAGTGTAAGGTGTAGAAGGTGTCAGTGACACACAGTATGTATGGAGTGCCAAGGCACAATGGGACACTAGCATATTTGTGTGAGGAGTGGTGGGATGCGCTGCCTACACATAACTGGGGCCTGTAATTACTGTCCCAGCATGTCTGGGTGCGTACCAAGTGTGCGTCGTGAGGTTTGTGACAGGCCAGCTGAGAGTGTGAGGGGAAGCAGATGACCAGGGTCACATCTCCTCATACCAGCATCAACAGATATGCAGAGTATGACCTGAAACAGGTCAGGATGGGTCAGGGGTCTCTTCCAATTTCAGATGATAGCTTGAATTAAAATTCCAAATTCACATGGAAAATGTTAAAAAAAAAAAAATTCACAGAACATTTAATTGTATGTGGATGGACAGTGACATTGTTTCTCAATTTCACATTTTTTTCTACTTAAGCCATAGGGTCATCTTTCTGGATTTGATGAGAGAAAAGAGGAGGCTGCTCAACTGTAGTTTGATACTCCATGAGGGAGATGAAGAGCAGAAATGTCTGAATATAAGAACCTGTTGACTGAATTGTCTCTAATGCCATGATCTCACTACACTTAAATTAACAAAGCCATAGTCAAAGCATTAAATTTACATTTAGTCATTTAGCAGACTCTCTTAACCAGAGCGACTTACAGTAAGTACAGGGACATTCCCCCCGAGGCAAGTAGGGTGATGTGTCTTGCCCAAGGACATAACGTCATTTGGCACGGCCGGGAATTGAACCGTATTAAGACGATTGTTGAGAAATGATCAACAGTTTGCTGACTTCAATGCCAACATGGTGTGTTGCCTGTTTTCAATCTAGCTCTGTGGAATTTAGATAAGGATTTGATTCAGATCTTCCAAAAACTACAGTACATTAATATGTTTTCTGTGTGCTGGCCCAACTCTTCTATCCTCATGCAGTACAGCTATTTATATCCTGAGGGGGTTGGAGATAGGGCTCCGACCACAGCTGAGAGGAATTAAATTAATCCCCAGGAAAGAATGTAAAAATAAACTTTTCAGAACGTTGCCTTCTATGGAAGCAATGGAAAGGAGAGATCAGACGAAAAATGTCTGAGGTGGAGACACCCATAAAAGTGAACAAGACCAAGTTGGAATACCATACGATCAGATATAGCCTTTATTATATGTAAGAGAGACAGGTTAAAGTGTCTCTTGTACCGTGAGAGGACATTGCTTTATTGAATCTCCAAGGCATCGCTATTAAATAAAAATAGAAAATGTGAACGTAAACGGGTCCATCTTGAAAATGTGCTTGATAAAAATACAGCTAAACCAAAAACACGGTAATGTTCGACCAAAATACTTTATTATTAAATCATAGCTGCCCTCATTTCTGTACATTAACCAAGAGCAGAAGCCCACAAGCGGCCCTAAAAAGCAGGTTCTTTTAGGTCAAATTTAAGGTCTCAAATATTACTTTTCAATGGTGTTTGCTGTGTAGGCCCTTTACTCTTCATGCTTCTCAATGGGGGACAATGCTTTAACAACACAGGTGACGCTCCCACAAACACCAGAAGGGGGTGCTCTGAGGCTCACTGTATCTACAGTCAGCTCCATCTACTTGATAATGGTCTCTCTCTTTTTCTCTTTCCTATTTCTGAATATGGCAGCAAAGGCTAGGGAAATGTGGGGTCAACAAGGGACTACAGTATTCTGTTACGCCACAGGAGAAAGTGCTGGCAGGAGCCCCTTTGTGTTCTAGAAGGCCCAGTGTTGTTTCAGTGAGCCCTGCCCCTGCCCACGTCAGCATAACGGCTGACTGGCATGCAGGGATCCATCCCCTTATTGGCAGATCCCCCTGACTCATCATCATGCTCCCATCTCTTTGTCGGGAGGTTTAGCGGCAGTGCAGCACGGGGCAGTCATGCCACACAGGGACACTGAAGTGTGCCTTCCACCATGCCCCTGCCTTCACACACAGAAACACACAGTCACGCATACTCACATATCCACTGACTTGTAGATTTCCTCTACAATGATATGATATCGATCATCATATTCGATCTGCATCTAAACTTAAAGAAAAATTATCATGGTGCTAAATAACACACTGTAGTACAGTATTGGAGTCTGTATGAGAATATTTGGCCATAGAGATACACATTTTGTAGCAGCACCAGCAGAGGGGGTTAAAGGGTGAATGCTTGCCTTCAAAACCAATGGTAGCGGAGGTGTGCAATAATAGAAACAGAAATGTCTGATAACAACATCTGTTGGACCCATAACACAAAACGAAATTCTTCATGGGATGTTGAATACTAGACTTAAAGACAAGTGTTCCTTCTTCCCTGTTTAGGTTACCACCATTGTGTGGACAGTGATGAGTGAACTCATTTTTAAAGATAGAATACAGTAAAAATTGTATAAACCGCTATAGTCTCTAAACATTCTGAATTTCTCAATTGTGGCTTGCTGACATTCCACAGAGGGTTTTAATGATTTGAGTTAAGTGTTTGGAACTTTTCCATCATTATGCAAATGGACAAACAGAAGCACTGAGTTTGGTGTCAATTTAATTGCAAATGACTTCAAAGAGAACCATCAATCCTTCCCGCACAATCTTTTTTATTACATCCGCAAACAACAATGATGCAAAACAGATACTGATGGAGACAGTCTAAAAGTCCTGCATATGGCGGAAAGACCCAACCTTAGGGAGCATGGCTCCCCACTCGGTGAAGTGACGGTACTCTGCTTTTTCCAGCAGGTACTGGCGGCCACGGTAGCTGGGGAGCTCGTAGAAGACCCAAGCCCCATCCAGGACATTGGCAGAATGGACCTCACGGTAGTGCCAGCGCTCAGACACGTTGGCCAGATCCTCGCTAACCTCCATCATCTGGCCGCTGAAGTCAGGGCGCTCATAGATACGCATCCGGAACCTGTCAGAGGTCTGAAATTCAAAGAAGGGACGATGTTTGCGGAGGGACACCAAACAACTTCAATAAAGTCATAGTAATGAAATGTGTTCTAGGATGGCTTTAACACAATAATTTTCCAGAATGTCTTTATGTTCATTTTGTAGATTGTTTTGTAATACTCTAAGTAGATATGGGGAGTTAAATTAACAAATTTGAACGACTAATTATCAATAAGATCACAATGATTTGAGGGAAAAGGAAAGTGGCATCCTTAAACCAATAAACACATCTATTGGAGACATCTATGTCTCTATCCTGAGATATAGTGTGCATGGAACCCATTGACCTGCCTTGTTTGTGTCTATGCATGTATGAATGACAAAGAAAGAGAAAGTATAGAGGGAGTAAGGCAGATGATAGTAGGTGATAGTAGGTGATAGTATGTCAGATGAATCTGCCGCTACACAGCTTGATGTCAACAGTAAGATCTCGATTGGATAAGACTCACATTTCGGATTATGCGGCAAGCCCTGATGTTGTCGTTGAGGCCCATCCAGCGCTGGTAGTCTGGGTACTCCCCGCTGGTTAGGATATACTGGTAGCCTGTGAAGTTGGGGCGTTCATAGAGCACCCAGGAGCCACTCTCCACCCTGATGGAGTTGCAGCGGCTGAAATGGGTCTTTAGCTCAGGACAGTCACTGCTACACTCATAGTGACACCCCTGGAAGTTCTTGTCCTCAAAGAAGATGATCTGTGGAAGTAGAAAGAAGTATTCAAAACATGCTGTCAGTTTTCAGGCATTGCTATGGGTAAGTGGGTGTGTATCTGTATGTGCATCCACTT
This sequence comes from Hypomesus transpacificus, assembly GCF_021917145.1. NCBI lineage: Eukaryota > Metazoa > Chordata > Actinopteri > Osmeriformes > Osmeridae > Hypomesus > Hypomesus transpacificus. The sequence continues at coordinate 8,519,169 of NC_061082.1, forward strand.
TTGGCAGTTATGGAGCAAGGGGCTAAACAGTCTACCTTTCCCATGTGCTCCATGTTTGGGGCTTTCACTGACTTTTGTTTACTGAATATTTATGGGTAGCTATTCGCCTCTCACATGCATCGTAACAACCTCTGACATGGGCCAGATTTATATATGTGGGACATTGAAATGCACTGCCAATGGAATCTTTGTCATTCGAATAGCCTCAGCATTTATATCACTACAATAGCTGATGGTGCAATTGTTTTAACTTGGCACTGCTTAATGAAATGTTTACAAAGCATTGAGTGGAAGCTGTACTTTTGATCTTACAATGCTACCATGATTCCAGAAAAGATTGCTTGATCAAAATAAACTGTGTTTTTTCCCCACAGCTGGTACTGAGAGGGATGCTGTGTCGTTGGCTTCTGGCCACAGGGCTACGTTGCGTAAACCCTTAACATCTGTTGTGGAACAGAGAGATGTATTCAAACTCTCAAGCCCCACCCTCTATCCTAGTCCACACTCTGCCAGTTGGCTAAAACGGGGGGTTCATTTTGATGCATGAATTTGTGGATGGAAAGATGATTTCAATAAAACGCCAAATCGTAGATGATTCATTGTGTTAAAAATGATTGATCAATATTATTGATATGTTGTCCAGTTCACACAGACACTGACTGTGTACAATTGTTCTGATGGTCAATACATATTGAGTCATTACGTAAAACTGGCACTTCTGTAAACCAAACACTGAAAAACTGTACCACAGACAGCTACATGAAGGTTGGTATTATGCGCTGGTCAAACCGATCCAGCATACTTTTGGTTAAAGGACTGCCATGGTTCTCATATTCCTATACAACAATCTATGTGAAACCACACATCTGTCAAATAATACATGCTTGTAAAGTCTATGTGTGACCCCTTTTTTGCAACAATTACACTAATCTCAACTGCTAGCTAATGGTTTGCTTTTATAGCTAACATACTTTTAACTAACAGCATGCCAGTCTTCATCACAACTGGTACATCTGTAACCAAAAGTTCATTCCAAAACGAATGTGCCGATACAAATACGAGTTGGCTTCAAATATGCAGAAACCAGTTAATAAAAAATCCTATTTTTAGTAACTAATGTTGAGAAATAAACAAACCCTCGCACTTACAATACCCTGGAAAGCACTTTGACCAATTCTCTTTGACTTGGTTTGGGCCCTGTTAGGGATACTCATTAATCCATTATTAAACTCATCCAGTTTACTTAATCTTTATCTAATCATTCAGTAGCAAGTCTGTTATGCCTCTGTAATCTGTTCATATAGTTCATATTGACTGTGACGCAATTTTAATGGCGTTTGTTCCTTTGTTTGTGCAAGCATTATCCCGGCTCCAGACTGGTATATGCCAAAACCAAATGAATGTAGGACCAGGATAACTCCAACCACACGTGCTGGTAGGCTTTGAGATACAGTACTTGCAAAACTATACTGTTGTGAGGACAAGACAGCATGTGATATGGTTCTCTTTTCTGTGCATGTAATGTAGACGTCGGCTCACATATCTTATGACCTGCTTGTGTTGAATCTATTGATACAAATATGTCAGGTGTAATCCTTTGACTATCCTTTGACAGGATAGTCAAAGTGAAAAATCCTACAACAATGGTGTGTATCAGACAATAGTTTTTATTGATGGACTCGGTGGTCAGTGTCCAAGGGGGCCACACTTCTACTGGGCAGGAAGAGGATGGGGGGGGGGGGGGTGGCAGAGGGCTCTAAAACTCAGTGATCCTGCGGAAAGACCCCACAACAGGGGAGTTGGCACCCCAGTCAGAGTAGTTCTGGTACTCCCCGCGCTGCAGGAAGTACTGGCGACCGTGGTAGCTGGGCTGCTCATACAGGGCCCAGGCACCATCCATCACCACACAGGAGTGAAACTCATGGAACTTGAAGGTATCAGTGAAAGATGGGCAGTCCTCACTCCACTCGGCCATCTGGCCTCCGAAATCCTGTTTGTCGTAGAATCGGATCTTCCAGGAATTTCCATAGACCTTGAAATACAAACACGCAGACTTGTACGTTAGAATGATCATTCTATTGGTCATGTTTATATTTTTGGTCAGTTTATGCAATAGGGCCTAAAACAATTCAGGACTTCTGGATGCCACAGTAATGAGATTATTGGCTGTTTTCCTGGTTTCTCATGGATGTGAGGTAAACTCCTGCCAAAACATGAGCCTTTCATCTCTTCTTTTTGTGCGTTGGCTTTTGACTGATTAATGCCTGGTTGGTGCACCCTGTGGCATTCCCTTTGAGTTGAGCACTGCCCTGCATTCAAATCTGGTCAAACATTTACATCCAATTTCTGAAAAGCCATTATCCCATCATTTCTCATGTAATATACTGTAGTGTCATCAAACTACATTGCCTCAGTCTGACAAGGCTTGACAAGGTTTTGTATTGTTGATGGGCTCACGTTTTTAATTGAGCGGCATGATTTGATGCTGTCATTGAAGCCCATCCACTGCTGGTGGTCCGGGTACTCTCCAGGGTTCAGAATGTACTGGTAGCCCCCATAGTTGGAGCGCTCGTACAGCACCCAGCAGCCACTCTCCACCCTGATAGAGTTACAGCGGCTGAAGTAGGAGTGTAGATCAAGGCAATCGCTCCTGCACTCATAGCAGCGACCTTGGAAATTCTTATCCTCAAAGAACACAATCTGTCAAGAAGGGAAACGGAGTCTGGTAAACTGCCAGCCATACAGTTCTTAATGTGCCCACTTCAAGAGGAACAATAATAATGAGTGAATGGCGCTATTCTCATACAAATATACAGACAGACATACAAACATGAATACATGAAGTTCAGGTTTCACATCCGTAGATTACTGGAAAAGCTTACTCTGTGTTTGCTTTCAAAGTACATCATTTGTATATAATTAAACAATTAATTCAACACGACTTCTTACCTTCCCCATTTTTGTTATTGCTCACCTCCCACCCAACAGCAGTCCAGCTTAGGTTTATATCGAAATGCAGAATGTGCCGACAAAGGAAAGCTATTGTTAACCAAATTAGTCTAATTTGCATATCAGTTAAATGGTGTATTCAAGTTTGATTTCCCTTTGTCCCAATGTAATGGCTCTGTATCAAAGAATTGTCAGAACTGTGAAGTGAAAGTTATAAAGGCCAACTCCCCCAAAGACACCCTAAATGCAATATTTCCATTCAAACTCTGCATGCAAGGAATCTTTATTTGTTTGTTTGATGTCTTGTGTTTGGGACCAATGATTTTTGGGGGGTTTTGTTTGTGTGCATCTTCCTTGTATGGCCATTGTAGACATTTGTCTTGTCTATCTTTGCAATTGAAGAGTATAATGTAATCAGCTTTTCCCATCAGTAGTTTGTCAGTGCCTGCTTGGTTCTGATGTGATACTACAAGGACGCTAAGCATGTTCAGAAGTTAATTGCGAATTTTGTTGTATCCAGGTGTTTAATGATGACGGTAGATTCTACTGTTGGTGAGTAAACTTTGGAGGGTTGTTTAGTGAAAGCCTAGTCTGTATAAAAATGTATTTGATGGGAAATAATGTTTTTTTTCCCAAAACAATTGAATCAACAATCCCAGTACAAAAACAAACTGTGAAGTATTAAATACACAGTACATGTGTATATCCTAAATTGTGGCTTCAGGATTTCTATTTGTGCAGTATGCACAAATACATTTATTCTGGTTCCATGCCAGACTGTTACATGGCTACATAAGTTATCGTATGATATACGTACGTATATTCGTACGTATATTCAACCTCACTGTGGTCTGAAAATAAATTATTTAGCTTTAGTGTGTCCAGAACTAGAAGATCATAGCAAACATACAGCTCTGTAAAAAAAAATCTGAGACCACTGCACCTTTTTCTTTTCTTTTTTTAAAAAGTTGAGAAGGACAATTTTGAGTGAGGAACAGGAGCGGGTTGCACCAACACGATTTAGGACCAGTCTTAAGCTAAGACTGGCGTAACTCAACGTTCTATGTCTAAAATGATGTTGTGCCTGTTGCACCACGCTGACTTAAGCTGCTTTTTCCCTAAGTCTAGTCCTAAATGTTACGCCCTGTGGAGAGGAGACTTATGTTAAAACAGAACGTTTTCTGTGTTGGTTTCTATAGTAATTTTCACAAAACCGTTGAGTGCAGCTAAAACAACAAGTAGCCGATAACAATGGCGCGTCTAATTTATAGATTGTATAATGAACGCGCTTTAAGACGTGAGAGAGTAGTGCGAGACAGAACTAACCCGCTGGATATGTACAATGATGAGGAGTTATTTCAGAGGTTTCGTTTCAGTAGGGTTGAGATTTTTTCTCTAGTGGACGAACTGTCCGACGATTTGCGCTTTCAGGCAGACCGAAATGCTGCCCTGACGCCAACGTTACAGTTTTTAATTGCACTGAGGTTTTATGCAAACGGTGCATTTAAAAACACCGTGGGGGACATGATCGGCGTGCATAAATCTACAGCTCGTAGAGTTATTCGTAGGGTCTCGCTGGCACTGATTCGCCGCCTACCGCATTATGTCAACTTGCCTAACGAGGCCGAGGCAATCGCTGTCAAGCAGCGTTTGCCTAACTCTGGCATCCCTGGTATCATCATGGTAAAAATGTATGGGTATCATGGCAACGCACGTTCCATTCTAGAATTCCACGGGCACTTTCATGAACGCGCATGTTACCACCAGTCTTAGTTAAGACTGGTCGTAAATTCAGTTGGTGCAACAGGCGTTAGATATGGGCCTAAGACCGTTCTTAACTAAGACTGACTTAGGACTTATGACAGCACCACCTCCAGAGTGGGTTGCACCAACTAGTCTTTGCTAAGACTGTCATAAGTCCTAAGTCAGTCTTAGTTAAGAACGGTCTTAGGCCCATATCTAACGCCTGTTGCACCAACTGAAAAAGTTCTTCATCAGTTGCACCATTGTTTAATATTGAGTAATTGATTGTGCAGTTTTATGGTGGTTAATTATGACTATGCAGTATTTAGTTAGTGTACATATTGCACTACACTTAACCAGTCACTGCCAAAAATCATTTCACCATCAATGGATTTACTACAGTATTGTGAATTATACTATATCATACACTATATAATTAATGAATATAGCCCATCCATGCTAACAGGTGACAAAATAGTCTGAGTTGATACATGCTGGTGCCATGCACTTCTGATTGTTGGGAGCTGCAATTGGCACTGTCCCAGATGCATACAATCTGGAATAATAAGCATTTACATAATGATTTCACAAACACTGTAGCTATCTGCTAGGTTGCTGAGTAAGGCATCCAAAACAAAAGGTTAGGTCAATTAGCTATCAAGTTGAGTATAAAAGTGAGAGTAAGTGGGTAAAGTACCAGTGTTATCAGACTTAGGAGAGAATCACAATGGGCAGGGTAGGATAACTCTTTGTTATTCTCTTTTATGATCTTTTTCTTATATTAAATGTGTATGTTATGTATAATAACAGATATCTAAAAAAAAAAAAAAAATCACGTTTGTGCTTAAAACACTAAGATCAGTGCATATTTTTTTTACCTCATATGTTTACGACAGACTATTCAATGATTTTCTTACTTAAAGTTTAACCTTTTGAAAACATGTCTTAGATCACCTTCTACGAGGACAAGAACTTCCAGGGTCGCTCCTATGAGGCCAGCAGCGACTGCCCTGACATGTCCTCATACCTGAGTCGCTGCAGCTCCTGCAGGGTGGAGAGTGGCTGCTTCATGGTCTATGAGAGGCCCAATTATATGGGCCAACAGATGTTGGTGAGAAGGGGTGAATACCCAGACAACCAGCGTCTAATGGGAATGAATAGAAGCGACTGCATCAGATCCTGCCACATGATCCCTATGGTAACAGAGCTTTTTCAGATGTGTCTAGTTCACAAGCTCACATGTCTCTCTGTTTGTATTGACCCAAAATATATTCTTTGTAACAGCACAAGGGAGTCTTCAGGATGAGGATCTACGAGAGGGAAAATTTCTCTGGTCAGATGCATGAGCTGATGGACGACTGTGAATTCATCCAGGAACGCTTCCGTATGAACGACTGCCAATCCTGCAAGGTCATGGATGGACACTGGCTGATGTATGAGCAGCCTCAGTACAGAGGCAGGCAGATGTACCTGAGCCCTGGAGACTACAGAAGCATGAGGGAGATGGGCATGGACATAAGAACTGGCTCCATGAGACGTATCATGGAATCATGTTAGAACCATGAACCAACCTCTACCTAATAACAATAAATATGCTTTTGTCTTTTACATCTGAGAACCATTTGTTTAATCCATAAGCAAGTGTTTTGAAGTTTACGTGTTGATGAAACTTGTGATAAGGGGGAGCCTGCAAAAAGATCACTGGAATGGTTCTTGAGTTATTTAAATTATTTAATTCTTAAGTCATTCGAATGGACATTTAGACCAGGGTACCTTGATGACAGATGAAAGATCAAATTGAGACTTGATCGGTCAAATTGTCACATTCACAAAAATGTGTGGTGTTAATTAAAAGTTATATCGTTTCAAGCATTTTCACTAAAACAGCAAAGCAAATGTTTAATGATCAAGTATTCCCAGCCAACTATGGAAGGAAAATATAAAATGATTGTAATTGTGATCAAAGGGTTCAGTCTCAAGAAATAATTCAATACTAAGGGGGATTTATTTTTTCTTGTGTTAAAGCTTTTTGAGGACAGCACAATGTTTCATACCTTACTCTATATACCTTACTCCAATCTGGGCATCAATAAACATCCACACTTAGTTAAATAAGTTTACAAAACAAAAAATAACATTCTATATATCTCTGCAACAACTTAACACAAGTTTGTGCATGTGAGTGTGTGTGTTGTAGGGTATGGTAATGTCAGAAAAAATACAAAATATTTTAGCTTTTCATTTAAAAAGAAACACACCAGATTGCACTTTAAAGTATGAAAGGTATGCTAAATGATTTCATCAAGGTGTTTTGGATCCTTGTGAAGAAAAATATTCCCTCAAAAAGTATTTCAAGTCAGAACAAGCACTAAAGGACAATGATGTTAACAATCATAACTAATTATTTATACATACTGTCACGTCTATGTACTCGGAACAACCTACAAGGAGGCTGCGCTCTGCTTCCCCTGAGTTTTGGGTTAATTGATTTCACCTGTTGCTTGTTTGACCCCTTTAAGTTTGCTATTCAAACCCCAGTGTTTCCTAGTTTCTTTGTCTTTTCTTAAACAGTCTGTCGGAGCCTTGTTCTATGTAGTTTTGGCCGCTCTGTGCTTTGGCTATTTGCCTGTCTCCTGGTTTCGATTTTGGATTGCCTATATTTCCTTGTTTGCCTGTATATAGACCTCTGCCTGTTCGTGGACTACCCTGTTCTACAATAAACCCTCTGCACTTGGATCCTGAGTCTGGTCTGGTTACACAGTGTTGTGCAAAACTACTTAAGAAATTATTAATTGAAAAAACGAAATAAACCTTTTCTCAAAGTTGCAGAAATACAGATATACAGTATATAAACAAGATTGTTTGTTGTTGACTTGGACTTTTCACAGTACTGCACAATACTTGCAGGTGTCTGAATAAATGTATCAATGATAATATGTTGTATTCCACAGCTTACAAACATTTCTAACAGGTGTTATGGTACATGATGTTCAAGTCTAAGTGCCCATAACAGTCTATTGTACAAGTATAGGTCTGAGGATACTTGGATTCACAAAGATTAGAAAGCCTTATTAGATTGATCAATTCTGATACCGTTCATTCCACCTCTTCTTTAAAACATTAATTATTCAGAAACACATGGATTTAAAGCATGACATTTATATCATTTAACAGTGATAAATGTACAATATTTAGCAATTGGATCTTCAAAGCAGCTAGTGGCTAACTCAAACAATCAAAATCCCAAAAAGGAACGCTAATGCTTTTACAGTATGTATAGTTCATCATCCAGCATTTAAATTGATCTCAATGTAGAATATGTATAAAACATTCACAATAATTCATTATACTCACAATGCATTGACCTGTACTGTATAAACAACTTTGTTATCGGCACAGTACAGTATATTTAGAAGCTTCTGTTAATTCTTTATGCAAGGAAACAATATAGACACATGCATCTGCAACAGAGATGCATAGAGACAGATAATTACCCCAGTAATGTCCCCACTGCTCGGTAGGCTTCAATGTCATGTTGCTGGGTCAGGGGTTTACACAATAGCAGCTCACTCACTCGATGGCATTGGTCAGGTATAAAAGTAAGAGGTTAATACAGAAATGGCATCAGTGTAGCCACAGCGCCGTCCTGACAACCACCAATATGACCATGGGCAGGGTAGGCACTCTAGTACAACTATGTCTATGTTTTCATCTGCACTTGTTGAAGTATATTGCTTGATTTGTTATGTATGTTTATTATAGCTAAAATCCATATCGTAAAGAAAGTTTGTGGTGTGATTTTGTTTTGATTTTATCTAAATATTTGCTTTCCACTGTAGATCATTTTCTACGAGGACAGGAACTTCCAGGGTCGTTCCTATGAGACCAGCAGCGACTGTCCTGAGCTGACCTCCCACCTCAGTCGTTGCCACTCCTGCAGGGTGGAGAATGGTTCCTTCATGGTCTATGACCGCCCCAACTTCATGGGAAACCAGTACTTGATGAGGAGGGGAGAGTACTCTGACTACATGAGCATGATGGGAATGAACGAATGCATCAGGTCCAGCCGTATGATCCCCATGGTAAGCCGACAGTGCCAACACTGAAGAGGAACTCTCAAGTCAAAAAGTTCACCTTTACCATTGAAGAATGGCTACTGTTTTATCTGATCAATGTCTGCATGTTACAGTACAGAGGAAACTACAGGATGAGGATCTACGAGAGGGAGAACTTCGGAGGCCAGATGATGGAGCTGATGGACGACTGTGACTCCATCATGGATCGTCACCGCATGTCTGACTGCCAGTCCTGCAACGTCATGGATGGCCACTGGCTGATGTATGAGCAGCCCCACTTCAGAGGCAGGATGATGTACATGAGGCCTGGAGAGTACAAGAGCTTCAGAGAGATGGGCATGAACAATATGAAGTTCATGAGCATGAGACGTATCATGGATTCTATGTAACAACATTTTAATTCATAATATATATTGATTAAAAGGCTGTTTTGAAAATCCAGTGGAGTGTCTGTCTGGTTATTCTTATGCTGAAGTTTAGTTCTGATATGACTACTAAGGGCAAATAAGTTTGAAATTCTTACCTTAACAGTAGGCCTACACTTAGTATTTTTTGCAACAATATTGTAGTACATAGGAATTATGGGTATTAGTAGACTGCTATTTTTTCGCCTCTGATGATAATATCTCAGCCATGCCTTTATCCACTGGTGTGAACACACATATTCTGTTAAGGCAGAGGTCTTCAACCCTGGTCCTCAGCGACCACCTGTCCTGCACGTTTAAGATGTTTCCCTGCTCCAACACACCTGATTCAAATGAATGGTCGTTAACAGGCTTCTGCCTAACTAGATAACCATCCATTCATTTGAATCAGGTGTGTTAGAGCAGGGAAACATCTCAAACGTGCAGGACAGGCATTCCCTGAGGACCAGGTTTGAAGACCTCTGTGTTAAGGTATAAGACTATGTTAATTAGGTTCTGTTTGTATATAGATAAAATCTTACAGACAAAAAGGTGATATTTTGAACACATCTATGAGTGACGTTATTGTGGGGATAAAGAGATGTAGTTCCCAATCCTGGTCTTCGGGGCCCCCTGCCCTGTAATCAAAATTAACATTTTCTTTATTTGCTAGCTAACCTAGTCAATCTAATTTTGTCAAATTATTCATTTAAGGAATCACTGGTGTGTAGTTATGTGAGGAAAGCCTTTTTATTTAGATATTGTACATGAAGAGTGGCAAAGCATTGCATTGTAAATATTATTAATAAGTTGTGTACGTTGTTGAATACTATTTGAATTACTTAATTGGAAACCTTTGAGTCCGCTGGAGTACGAAATTGAGATTCTGGTAAATCCTTGACCCAATAACCCTGCCTACTCTGTGCTTGTGCCACAAAGCAAGGCAAGGGACTTTATTTATACATAGGGAGGATTATGAGCCACTACTTGCTTGATTAGCATAGCCTTGTCAATGTTAAGTATGTTGTCCTCCGTCATCCTCCATCATGTCCACCATTAGCGAAAGACTTTTGACCACGGCACTATTGATGTTACAAAAGCTTTGTGGGTTTTCAGGACAACCTTATGTTCATGAAGTTCATGAGCATGAGATGTATCATGGATATCACTGACGTGTTTGTGCCTTTTCTGAATTCCACATTGTCAATAAAGTTTACGTAACTATGTTTTAAAGTTCATGTGATTCTTAAATGCTCACAGCATGTCAACAAGTAGTCTAGGCTGAGAAGTATAAGATAAGTTACTGTCCTGACCTGATCACATCACAAGAAACTGTTCTTTAACTGGAGGGAGAAAATCAATCAAATAAAAATTAACCATCTGGATCACTTCTCAACCTGGTAGGTGTTTAACTTGTTTAGTAATGCAGCACAAATAAAATGTACATTTTTTATTGCAGAAAAAAGTCAACATTTTAAATATTCCTGTACAATGGCCATTTTGTTTAATATCCTTGATCATATGGATGTGTTATACTGTTATATATGGCTATGCTTCTGTAAACATTTTTTATCAGCCTCTGTCTGAGATATTTTCAGTAGGCCTACTGTAGTATCATCCCTTATGGCATGCATTCTTTTGACAATGAAGAATAACTTCCAAAACACAAGTTACAATTTTACCCTCAACACTATTAACCATGTACTATTGACAACTGGGTTCTATTTGGATTATACGTATAGTAGTACAACACAGGGAGACGTGTATAATACTGTATGTTCCCTGACAATGTAATAAAACATCCATCCTCAACATATGTCAAACGGGTCCTTGTATAAACATTCTAATAGCTGCGTTGTACTGACTTCTAAATGAAAAAAAACATTCTAAAATCTTCTAGGGGTCTAGTCACATGGAAATGTGATGAAGGGCGTTCAATGCTGTAAAGGCCAGTACCATGTTGCTGGGTCAGGGGTTTACACAATAGAGGGGATGCAGATTCTTTCGGTTTGGTCAGTTATAAAAGTAAGAGTTAAAACAGACAGAACATCAGTTTGGCTGCAGCACAGCTTTTAGAAACAATCACCATCAAAATGACCATGGACAAGGTGAGCATTGTGGCAGTCTGGTTTGATGTCGCCATTCTAGTTTTTATGAATTGTAAAATATCTATTTTGTAATGTTTTTTTTGTGCTTTCAGATTATCTTTTATGAGGACAGGAACTTCCAGGGTCGTTCCTATGAGACCAGCAGCGATTGTTCTGACATGTCCTCCTACCTGAGCCGCTGCCACTCCTGCAGGGTGGAGAGTGGTTCCTTCATGGTCTATGACCGCCCCAACTACATGGGAAACCAGTACTTCATGAGGAGGGGAGAGTACTCTGACTATATGAGCATGATGGGAATGAAAGACTGCATCAGATCCTTTCGTCATATCCCCATGGTACAATCAAAACTATGTATACAGTAAACTCTCATACAAATTGCATTGTGGACTTGTGTAACATATATATGTATTTTTCTAACAGCATAGAGGAAACTACAGGATGAAAATCTACGAGAGGGAGAATTTCGGAGGTCAGATGATGGAGCTGATGGATGATTGTGACAACATCATGGATCGTTACCGCATGTCTGACTGCCAGTCCTGCAACGTCATGGATGGCCACTGGCTGATGTACGAGCAGCCTAACTACAGAGGCAGGCAGATGTACATGAGGCCTGGAGAATACAAGAGCTTCAGGAATATGGGAATGGGAGGTACAAGGTTCATGAGCATGAGGCGTATCATGGACTCCATGCAAAACATTTGAATTCAATGTCTGACAACCTCAAGCATAACATTTTAATAAATTGACGTTTTCTCAAATCTGCACTGGAATATTTGTTGTTTCTCCAATGAACATGCTGGAAGCACAAGTTCTATACCAGCAATAATGCGTTCACAATGGATTGATTGATCCCCATCATAACACCCCATGATTGTCTTATAATGTCCTTCTTTGCCATTTAAATCTGGGTGCCAGGGTCTCCAGTAATATCAAATCGTCAAGAACCTGAAACATTAGAACATTTCAACACAAATTCCTGTAATACCAAAACAATTCTGGATATAATACCAAAGGCCCATATTGTATGCTACATTACCACTCAGTAAATAATACAAACATGCCACTTCCCGTAACATTACAATTTAATCACTAATAATCCACAGTATAATCGTCAAATCTATATTTTTTTTATAAGCAATGTCACAGAGGGCTTTGCATACGCCCATAGAACTGCCCTACAACCAACCAAAACCCTCAAGGAAGACAAGGAAAAACTTCCAGAAAAACTCACTAGAGAAAAAATGGAAGAACCCTTGGGATTAGCAATTCAGTGGGAGATCCCCCCCCCTTTTCCAGAGACGGTTGGTGAAATCATCAAATAATCATGTTTATGATCAAATAACTGATGGAAAATGAAAGTTACATGCCACATACTGGAAATTTGATAAAATGTATGTTGAATTGTACCAGTTAGAGCTCTTTAAATAAAGACTCCTGCTATGACAAAACACTTTGAAGCATGATCAATCACTTTCAACCTTCAATGATACAGAAGAATATCTTGATTAATACAGAGTAAATGCCACAATAAGTAAAATTATGAATTTGTTGTTTCAATTGACCCTTTTTAGCATAAAATGCAAAGTTGTATACATATATTTATTCTTTTTAAGTTCCAGTAAGTTGAGTACCTACATTTGATGAACTATTATAGATGTGTTTCAAACAGTGGATGGTTTGCATGGAAATTTCAGGCCGACAGTCCTTTGCCTATACATCATGAGGACATTCTTTTGATATGATTATGAAGACTCAAAAGCACCAAATCAGATTAGAATCATCATCTACACAATCATCTACTTTCACAGAGTGTGACAAAGTTAGGCAAGGTTATTTTTCATGGCCATCAGTATGAACACTTGGATCCATATCAAATGCTGTAAAAAGGTTTGTGCGAATTACAGTAAATATTATATTCTGCATTAAATATGGTGTGAAAGTACAAAACTGATTTAGTAAAAGTATAGCCAAGTTTACCATGAATTCAGATTGGATTTGAATGTATTGAAGACAAAATGTATTGCCAAACAGTTCCAAACACCAAATGGTGCAGTAATTACACATTCAATTCACAACATTTGTGATGATGAGGAACATGAAGAGATAACCATTTCAAGTGGATTATTATTTTATAGTAAACAGTTGCTTTACAATTCTCTAATTAGATAACTTTGTTGAAACGCACCAGCTTTTCAAAAACCTGAGGAGAGCAGTCCGCAGCACATCTGTCCATAACCTGACCCCCCAGTAGGCCTCTACCGCATTTTGCTGACTCCGATTTTTACACAATGGGGACACAGATTCTTTAGATTTTGACAGGTATAAAAAGAAGGGGTTAAACCAGGTAGGGAGCCAGTTCAGGAGCTTTAGCTGTAACAGTGAACCAAAATGACCACTTCTGGCCAGAACATGAAGAGCAAGGTGATTATTGTCAAAGTTACAATTGTTTTTAAATATCATAGTATGTAATATAAACAACTTAGAACAAAACTAGAACACTAACCGAATGTGGCTAGTACTTGTGTTTGAAATTGAGTAAAGTTCTGCTATTATTTAATTAATATTAATTCTATTCAATTTCAGATCATCTTCTATGAGAACAGGAATTTCCAAGGACGCTCCTATGAGTGCAGCAATGACTGTTCCGACATGTCCACCTACTTGAGTCGCTGCCACTCCTGCAGGGTGGAAAGTGGCTGCTTCATGATCTACGATCGCCCCAACTACATGGGAAACCAGCACTTTATGAGGAAGGGAGAGTACTCTGACTACATGCGTATGATGGGAATGAGCGACTGCATCAGGTCTTGCCGCATGATCCCTATGGTAAGCCTATAAAGGTTGTTTTATAATGTAAACCTTGAAAGATGGGACACGGAGATCATTTTAAAATGATTCAGGAGTCAAATGGCTGAGTGGTGAAGGAGTCGGGGTAGTAATCAGAAGGTTGCTGGATCGATTCCCCGCTGTGCCAAATGACGTTGTGTCCTTGGGCAAGGCACTTCACCCTACTTGCCTCGGGGGAATGTCCCTGTACTTACTCCTTGACTTACTTACTGTAATTCACTCTGGAGAAGAGCGTCATGTAAATGTAATGATTCACATATTATTCTACAGCACAAAGGGTCCTACAAGATGAGGATCCACGAGAGGGAGAACTTTGGAGGCCAGATGATGGAGCTGATGGACGAATGTGACTCCATCATGAATCGTCACCATATGTCTGACTGCCAGTCCTGCAACGTCATGGAGGGCCACTGGCTGATGTACGAGCATCCCTACTACAGAGGCAGGATGATGTACATGAGGCCTGGAGAGTACAAGAGCTTCAGAGAGATGGGCATGGGCATGGGAATGGGAGGCATGAGGTTCATGAGCATGAGGCCAATTATGGGCTCTTACTATTAAATAAAGCAGAGAACTCTGAATAAAATCAGTTACTCTGCACGAAATGTCTCTGTGTATATTGTAGAAGCTGAATATGTATATTGCCCATCCCAACCCCTGTAATGTACAGCATACAGATTACTTTTATTGTTGAGAATGACTGGATAAAAACCCAGGTCCTCCTGATTTAAATTAACAGAAAATTACATAATTGCAGACCAAAGGTATCATCTGCACTGAAAGTCTCGAAATCACCAGAGGTTAGTTCCAAACACTCCTGCAATAGTGACCAAATACTGCAGTCCTGTCCGGTTGTTTACTTGACTTGCTTCCATCATTACTATTGTGGCGGGGTGCTTCCGACTACGTCACTCTCACAAATGGGGTGAGAGACACTCAGTCGAGAATACTGTAACTTGAGGCTAGGCTCCCTATTCATGTCCTGTCCAATCAAATGAACCGTGACAGAGGCGGTGGTATCAAAAATATGCAAAGTTTTATTTTACACACAATAGTAAAATAAAACGGTATTCATGATAGGCATTGTAAAAATAATTCACGGCAAGCCAACACGACCAAAGCACACAAGGTAAGCACATCAAACCACTCCTCAAACAAAACAACTTGAAAACAAAACATAAACCAACATGTAGGAAAAACTGTGGCAGGCACTAAACACCTGTAGTAGAAGATACATGTATTAGTAATACAATAGCAGCAGTATTTACAAATTAATAATTTACGATCAAAACATACCGACTGCTGTTGCGTTTAGACCCCGCAACTCACTTGATCACCATCAATATCCCGCTGAATCCTTGGAACTGATGCCTAAAACATTAGGTTACCAAAACAGCAAACAATTGCCTCGAGTACTACTCCTACTTAAACGATGGCGGGCTTCATTAAGGAATGAGCGCCAGCTGTGAGTTACCTAGCTCCTGAGTCCTAGAGTTACCCGGTTACACTATCAAGGAAAATTTTACTTTGAAATCTCAAATGGTTTGTAATTTCACTGATGAGCCAAAACATTATGATCACTCACGCTGGAGTGAATCACGTTTATTATCTCCAAACAAGGGCACATGTCAAGTTCTGGGTAGAATAGATGGTAAGGGAACAACCAGTTCTCGCAGTCATCGTGTTGGGGGCAGAAGAAATGGGCAGGAGTAAACAGCCCTCATGTCAACAGTATTGACACGAGGGACTTTGACATGGGCCACATTGTTAAGGCCAGATGACTGGGCCAAATCATCTCTGAAACAGCAAGGCTTGTGGGGTGTATGCAGTCAGCAGTGGTGAGTAGCCACAGACAGTGGTCGGAGGAGGGGCAAGACACAAATCCATGACAGGGTGTTGGGCGTCCAAGGCTCATTGGTGCGCTAGAACAACAAAGGCTATCTCGTCTGGTCCAAACTGACAGAAGATCTACTGTGGCACAAGTCACAGAAAATGTTCATGTTGATTACGGAAGGAAAGGAAAATGGAATGAATTGCAACCTGCTGTGTGCGGAGCTGCATAGCCACAGATCGGTCAGAGTGCCAATAGTGACCCTGTCCACCGTTGAAAGCACTAGCAATGGGCCCACGATCGATTGTCCATTTTCTTTTACATCATGTGAATGGCCATGTACATGTACACCATTAACCTGGGGAAGTGATAGCATCCGGATGCACTGAGGGAAGACAATAAGCCAGTGGAGGGAGTGTGATGCACTGGGCAATGTTTTGTTGGGAAACCCTGGGTTCGGCATGTGCCATTCATGAGTCAATATAACATGTGCCGCCTACTTAAACATTGTTGCAGACCATGTACACCTCTTCATGACATGCTGGATTGACAAGTCCAATACACGGCAGCTAGACCTCACAACATTCAGGACTTGAAGAATGCTCATGTTATGGTTACCAGATTTACATTTACATTTATTCATTTAGCAGACGCTTTTATCCAAAGCGACTTCCAAGAGAGAGCTTTACAAAGTGCATAGGTAATTGATAATAACAACAAGATAGCCCCAAAGCATTGCAGGTAGCCAAAAACAGAAGTACACATTGTGAACAACCAAAAATCAGTGCTAAAGGGAAGAAACCATAAGAGCATGTAGTTAAGCAAATTACAATACACAACATGAATCTCTAAGTGCAAGTGTACCTGTAGGAAAGCAATAAAAATAGGATTAAATATAATACAACAGTTTAAATCAGCTACCACTAACCAACAAGAGCAACAGTCTAAGCAAGAGTCATTATGATCCTTGAGGAAACTAGCTTTGGGTTCAACAAACCATTCCTAAGTACCGTTGTACTCCCGGAACAAGTGCGTCTTGAGCCTTCTCTTGAAGGTGGAGAGACAGTCTGTGTCTCTCTTAGATACCACCAGACACCTTCAGGGGTCTTGTAGAAGCCATGAAAACAGCCGTCACTGTTGTTACGGCATACAGAGGACCAGCCACAATTTAGATGTAAGACATCCAGGAATTGTAGGCATTTTTGGTGACTTGGGTTATTTGGATTGGAACCGTACTCAGGCCATAAAAGGTCAAATGAGTTTGCGAAAACACAAGAACGGAAAAACAGCCAAGCTTCCTGGGTCCTAAAGCTACCCGGCTACATTGTGATGAACTACTCTATTGACCTAGTATGCATTATGAACCCGTTTGCCTTCCTGTGATTTTATTTGGAATAAAAGAATAATATTTATTGACATTTGCAATCTTTTGATTATAACTTACTATGACTTATACACTATTAACAAACTACATCTGGATAGAAAAGATTCAAAATAGCCATTAACGGTAAACATGAGATTACCTGAAAATTGATTAAAATCAGAGATTAAACAATTACATAGTGACTCATTTCATGTAAAAAGATTACCAACTTGGATAGAATAATGCTAAGAACTATGTGAATTAGTTAGATGGAATGATGTACAACTACTACCACACCCACAGACAGTAACATGCATTCCCCATAATACAATACTGTGCAACACCCATGTACAGGATACAACATTGTCTATGTCCTGTGTATCCCTTTGTTGAGGCTTTATTCTACATAAGCCATTGAAGAAATGTCTGAAATCTTCAAATGACCCGGTCATGTGGAAATTTGACCATGGTACTTCAGCTTGCTATACAGTAGGCTTCCATAGTGTGTTGCTGGGTCAGGGCTTTTCACAATGCAGCGGTCGCTGATTCTTTAGGATTGGTCAGGTATAAAAGTTAGGGGTAAAGCAAATAGGATAGCAGTGCAGCAGTAGCAGCAGCAACAGCAGCAGTTCAGTAAAATGACCACCACTAGCATGAATATGGGAAGGGTAAGCGTTGTTGTGAAACTTTTAAAATGTACTGTGTACATTTTAAAAATGTACATAGTTGAATGAATCCTGAAAATATATTCACATTCTTTATTTGTTTTAGGTCATCTTCTATGAGGACAGGAACTTCCAGGGTCGCTCCTATGAGTGCATGAGCGACTGCCCTGACATGTCCTCCTACCTGAGCCGCTGCCACTCCTGCAGGGTGGAGGGTGGCTGCTTCATGGTCTATGACCGCCCCAACTTCATGGGAAACCAGTACTTCATAAGGAGGGGAGAGTACTCTGACTATCAGCGCATGATGGGAATGATGGATGGTGTTAGATCTTGCCGCATGATCCCAATGGTAGGAAGAAAGAAAAATAACAACAATCACATATAAAATAGCCTCATTGCAACAGTTAACACAACATGTGTCTTTTTCCCCTTTGGACCAGAGGAACTTGAGGAAATTAAGAATTATGTTTCAATTCTATCTAACAGCACAGAGGCTCATTCAGGATGAGGATCTACGAGAGGGAGAACTTCGGAGGCCAGATGCACGAGCTGATGGACGACTGTGACTCCATCATGGATCGTCACCGCATGTCTGACTGCCAGTCCTGCAATGTCATGGATGGCCACTGGCTGATGTACGATCAGCCAAACTTCAGAGGCAGGATGATGTACACGAGGCCTGGAGAGTACAGAAACTTCAGAGAGATGGGCATGAGCAGTATGAGGTTCATGAGCATGAGACGTATCATGGATATGTGCTAGATATCTTCGTTTGAAAATAAAAATGTGATTGACAATGTAAAAGGTTGGAGAGTGCTATATTATGGGTTCTTTTTCTTCATTGTTTGTATAAATATCTCTCAAGGCATAGTTATTTATCCTCACAATTAGTAGTATAACCTAATTTCCTTATCATCATTGGTTAAATTTAAAATAATCAAGGTATAAATCTAATAATAATCCATAGTATTGACAACAAATGTCTTGTTAAAAGCATTATTGTAAACATTGTTAAAAAATGTATCAATTCAAAACACATCAAATATTACAAATTAAAGGGCAAAACCACGTGAGAAAATGCTCTCCAATTCCCTAAAAAAACATACTGTAATTCTGTTAAGTCAGTAAAATATGTAACGGTAAACAGGATGATGATTAAACTTGTAACGGGTGTAAGCTTCCCCAAAGTAATTACTGTCAATCTTCCTAATAACACCAAATAATTACAAAAGGCTAGCAGGACTTATTTTACATGAGCACGTTTTTGGAAAAACCTTTATGTGTAATTCATGTAACTGTTTTATAATTGCAAAAATAACTGCTATCTTCAACAATGTAAATTACATTGTTGTAGATAGGTTGATAATTGATAATGCTACATTTTGCTTACTCTATCATATAAATCTGAAAGTATTAAGCCTTTGTTAACTGGGCTTCAAATTGACAAAACTGATAAAACATCCGATAGTATGGAAAGTATTTTAGGATTGGGACGTCAGTGGAAGAATAATACCAAATAAGATTCAAAACTCAATACCCTTGCTAACATTTAATGAAAATGTTAAATACATGTTCATTCATACAAAGTACATGTTTATTCATACATATCAGATACATCATTATGACATGTGTATTTTCATTCTGGTTAAATATGTTAATACAACAAAATACTGTAACAACTATCATAACAAAAATGCCTGTACTATATGCTCATAAAATAACATAGAACTCACTATTTTGGCAAGGATGTTTTAGAAACATTGAACTTTTCTCTATGGCAGATCATTCTCATATCTTCCCTCGTGAAACAGTACATAATAACCCTTTCCCATCTGCACTGACAAAAAGCGGGATCAAACATCGCATGCAGCTGACTCATGACAGTCCCACAATGGATCTATTCTTTAGATCCATTGTGTCAGGATCACATCAGGTATAAAATAGGCTGCGGACCAGCATACAGAATCTATTGCATTGTTCAATTCACTTTAACCATGCAAGGAAAGGTACGTTTTTAAAATTGTATTAGCAGAATATACTGTAAAAAAGTGTTATGATCTGATAATAAGCATATTTTGTTCAATAATGCAGACTTTCAGTAATGTTGTCTAGGAATGCCTGAAAACTACTGGTTTTAAAACCTTTTGTTTTGGGCACTGTAACCTCCTGAAACAGATTGAAATGCATTGTGTGAAGACAATTTTCCTGGCATGCACTCCACTTAGCATTGGCTGATAAAGAATTTTTCTCAGATCATCTTCTACGAGGACAAGAACTTCCAGGGTCGCTCCTATGAGACCAGCAGCGACTGCCCTGACATGTCCTCCTACCTGAGTCGCTGCCACTCCTGCAGGGTGGAGAGTGGTTCCTTCATGGTCTACGACCGCCCCAACTACATGGGAAACCAGTACTTTGTGAGGAGGGGAAAGTACTCTGACTACATGCGTACGATGGGATTCCACGACTGCATCAGATCCAGCCGTACCATCCCAATGGTAAGAATTATAGGGACACCTCGCACGATATTATATATAATATCTTTAACGTATCCTAACGTAAGAAGGCTATGTGCACTTTTCTGTCAACAGCATCAGGGATCCTACAGGATGAGGATCTATGAAAAGGAGAACTTTGGAGGCCAGATGGCAGAGCTGATGGACGACTGTGGCTCCATTCAAGACCATTACCGTATGCAGGACTGTCAGTCCTGCAACGTGATAGATGGTCACTGGCTGATGTACGGGCAGCCCCACTACAGAGGCAAGATGATGTACCTGAGGCCTGGAGAGTACAGGAACCTCAAGGAGATAGGATACAGTGGATTAAGGTTCAGCTCCATCAGAAGAATCACAGATGCCTGCTAAATCCGAAGGCTCAATTGATTTTTGTTAATAAAAAAAATGTACCACTTTTTTTCTTATTCAACATGAGGTCTTCATAATTTTGCACCACTGGGATATAAATGGTGTGCTTGGGGTTGATGATGTACTCTTTCACCCACAATAATACCGTATACACTAAATACAGTACAACCAGGTAACATATCCAATACATATGGGGGGCAAACTTATG
This sequence comes from Hypomesus transpacificus, assembly GCF_021917145.1. Lineage (NCBI taxonomy): Eukaryota > Metazoa > Chordata > Actinopteri > Osmeriformes > Osmeridae > Hypomesus > Hypomesus transpacificus. The sequence continues at coordinate 8,540,230 of NC_061082.1, forward strand.
AATATGCGATTCCCCGAAAAAGAGAACATCAAACATTCAATTCTGACAAAACTAGACTTTGCTCAGCTACTTATGCATACCTCCTAAATCATGGTTTAAAATCTGTCCAGAGTTAGTCAAACGAATACTATGGCTTTGAACCTGAACAGGTATTTATATTAAATATATGAAAACAAATGAGCTGCAGACGCAACTTTCTTGAATGAAAAATCGCAATCAGTAATACAGGTACTGACTTGGTGTTTCCTATCTTGGCCAAAACACTTTTGAAAAAGAGATTTTCAGAGAAGCCAGGAAGCCCTTCCTGATAAAATGAAGGTTGATGAAATAAAATAAATATACATCCTGACATACAGAGTAGTAATCAACTTGTGACAAAATATACAAATAATTGTACGTTTTTTCCACACTATCTTCAAGTCAATCCTACAGCCGTTGTGTAAAGTTAATCCATTTCAGTTATTCAGTTTTGTGTCCATGTTTTTGGGGAATTTCTTAAATGGAAAGAAACGTAACCCTAACCCATTTTTCAGTCATAACAATTGCTGAGGAGATTTCTAAGAACTGCATGTTTTGTTTGAGTTGACAGGGTTAGGGTTGTGTAGGGGAAAAAAACACCTTGAAGTGAGTTATTCGTTAATAATTTTTTTAAATAATAATAAAAGTAATTTCCATTACATTTAATTGTAATGGAAATCCTATGTAATTTCCAATGAAACCCAGTACATTTCCAATACAATGGATTGCATAAGCATCCATCAATTCCGAGACTAGGGTTTTCCCTCCAGAATACCGGGTGTCCTCTGTCTCGTGTGCGGCCGAACCAGGCAAGTGAGATGCCCCTACTGGGTACATGGATAGCAGTCTGTATCCACTTGGTTACATCGCTGCACTGTAGTCTGATCATCTCATTGTTCAGGTCTAGTCATGTTAGAATAGAAAAGTGTTGAGTAGAGTAGCGTTAAGGATAATTGGGCAGATGATTGTAGAGAGGGTGATCCTATGTTCAGATTTGATGTCACCTGTGAACGCAAGCTGGGGAAGCAGCTGGGTGTGGTGTGTTCTTCTCTGCACAGCCGCCTGTCATCACCAGGGTGGATGGAATTGAGCCCTGAGCAAAGAGAAAGTGTGACATTTTGTTCTCCGCAGTCAAACACACTTCATTGGTCCCAATGGAGAGAATGAAACATGCCGGACAGGAAGTTCACATACACACAGGAAGTCATTCTGGACAGCTACTGCCCTCTAGCAGGCGAGGATTATGCATTCATTTGGGGGGTGTTATGCATACATTTGCATCTCAGATAAACCTTATTTTTATCCATCTTTCACATTATGTAATCAAATAGGAAAATCTGATTTTTGTCATTGACTCCTGGAAAGTATTTTTGGGGTTAGGTTTCTTAAGCATTTGTCCTTACGTTTGTTTTTAATCATTTAGATTTTTAAGAATATTCGAAACAGTTACAGTTTTAGCAATTTCTAACTGTAAGATGGTGACTGCTCATAGTCATTATAAATCAACCTTGAACATTATACAATCTCCTTGGTAATGTATCCCTTACAATAAAATAGCACTTTCAATTCTTCTTTTTTTGATAAAGAAATATCGATAACCAGAACCGGAAATTCAACTTTATTGATTTGTCTGAAAAGTCTAGATGCCAACATATCGTTATTCTAAAACTAAAACAATAAAGAGATGGGCCCCTCCTCTCAAATGCAAACAGGCGCAAAAAATCTCCCATTAAATGTGACTTTGAATGTACAGTACAGTGGGGCCTCTGTGCTATGTTGCTCTGTCAGGAGTTTCAACAATAGGGACATGTATTCGTTGGATGTTGGCTCAGGTATAAAAGAGACTGGTGGACATACAGAAAACTGTACAACCCTGAGACCAAATTGACAGTAACAATGACCATGGGCAAGGTGTGTACCTCATCATGCATTATTTAATGCCACTTAAGCCTGCATTAGCAGACATGGGTTGAAAACAAACAATGAACTGTACCATATTGTAATTGCAACGGTCTGTTGGGGTAAATTAATTTAAATGTGTTTATGTTTTTAGATCATCTTCTACGAGGACAAGAACTTCCAGGGTCGTTCCTATGAGGCCAGCAACGACTGCCCTGACATGTCCTCCTACCTGAGTCGCTGCCACTCCTGCAGGGTGGAGAGTGGTTCCTTCATGGTCTATGACCGCCCCAACTACATGGGAAACCAGTACTTTGTAAGGAGGGGAGAGTACTCTGACTATCAGCGTATGGGCATGAGCGATTGCATCAGGTCCAGCCGTATGATTCCCATGGTAAATAAATCTTACTTGATCATTTTCAATCCAAAGGCTCCAGCAATATTTCACAGTTATCAAATTACTATTGTGAGCAGTTTTATTTAGGTAGTAAAGTGTTAAAGTTACTGATTGACATAACTTTGGAAAGTATGGTTAACCATTCTGGGCATCTCTCCTTCATCCATTTTACAGCATAGAGGAAACTACAGGATGAGGATCTACGAGAGGGAGAACTTTGGAGGCCAGATGCACGAGCTGATGGACGACTGTGACAACATGATGGATCGTTACCGCATGTCTGACTGCCAGTCCTGCAACGTCATGGATGGCCACTGGTTGATGTATGAGCAGCCCCACTACAGAGGCAGGCAGATGTACATGAGGCCTGGAGAGTACAAGAGCTTCAGAGAGATGGGCATGAACAACATGAAGTTCCAGAGCATGAGGCGTATCATGGATTCCTCTTATTAGAGCTCCAATGTCTGAACATGAGAGTTGTAATAAATAAATAATCACATATCATCTAAAGGTATCTTTGTTTTTTCATCTGAGGTTGTGAGAAATGCAGGTGTGGCAATTAACACAAACCTGTAAAGATTTACAAGCAGAGCGGTGGTTTTGAAATTCAATTTGTAAAACCATTTGACAGTCACCAGAGACTCATTTCTGCTTGCAAGTCACTGCAAATCAAACCAGGTGGGGGCAGCATCACTTAAGTTTGAATTGATCTTGAGTTTAGGGACAAGTAGAGGATGTAAAATAATTATGTGAAGTCTACTCTGCAAATATTATAAAATTACTTTCTTATAAATAATTTAAGCTAGTTCCACTTTACTGATCTAGCACTTGGTTTAGTTTTTCATATAAATATGCTAATCATGACAATAGGAAGTAGACAAGTTTGTGCTATTTTTACCTGCATAATGATCTAAAATGTAGCTTCAAATAAGATTTATAACTTTTTTTATAAAACTTTTTATGTCTGCCTCTTTAGCAACTGACATGTTTCTCGCAACACTAATAGTTGATGAAGATCAACTTTACTCAAAAAAACCATCAAGGTGTGAGCAATATTCATAAAGTTGATTAGAGCTAGGTGTTACTTCTTTTTTGTCCCATTAAATAGAAGGGCTACTTCTTCAATGACCTGAAGAGGGCAGAAAAATAACAACAAAAGTCTATCACATGACAAGGAAGAAAGATCGACCAGTAGCATCGTGGTGGCTTTTAGGATCAATTGAGTCAGATGAACAGCTGGCATGGGTTGACTGGATCTGTTCCAAATCCTGACCACTGAAGCAATATGGAAAGCATGAAGCAGAGGAGTCGAAACTGTAGTTATTGTTTTCGTTGATTTGTTATTTTCTTTGATTTCAATCAAGCAATGCAAAGCAATGTGCATTTGAGAAAATAACTGATTATAATTGTGCATGTTCTGACTAACTGTCATGCTGATGTGTCAATCCACTGTTACTATCATGAATTATCTTCTGAGGATGAGACAGAACCACTCCTATGGTATGGTCATAAAAGCAGGTCAATCTATTACCTTAGATGTTGGGTTTACTTTGAAAAAAATGTGTACAGAATGCCAGGAGTTAATCTTTGGAGCTTTTGGATAAGAGACAAATTGGCTAATCTGTCTGTTGACATTGGAAACATATCTTTTGTAATTTGGCAGCCAAGCTTTCTTTTCAAAAAGGCTGACATCCAAAATCAATTGATTAACATGACAATGTTTGTTTTGCTGGTGGATATAAAAGGGCAGCCTGGCTAGCCAGGCTAGCCTGTGAGGGTTGCAGTGTGACAACATTTAGCTAACACAATGGGGAAGGTGAGGCATTTTGTTTTGCTGGAGGGATCTTTTGTCATGCCACACATTATTTTATGTAGTCTGATTGAAAGAACAATAGCACCTGCGAGAGGAACACATGGATGTCTGAGTTTATGAACTGTGCAAACTGAATGGGACTGAACATCAGTATGCTGTTATTTACTGGGACAATCACAGCTGTTCGAGCCAACAAATGAACCTGTTCATTTTAATCTCTCCGTAAGCTTCCGTTTAGGAACATCATTTCCCCTCTGTATACAACACAATTAAATGCTTCATCACACACAGGGCTGCCTGAAAACAAAGAGCATCAAAAGTAAATCTCTGCACATACTGCATCAATATGTGTTGCAGGCTTCAATCCTCAATCCGACAAAGTCCAAACTGGCATGACTTAGGCAGATTGCTTCAAAAGTTTTAGGGGTAATATAGAATCCATCCCTGCAGTCCACTTAAGAATAGGCTACCGCAAAGCAAGCTAACAGGACAGATACTGACACATATTGAGCATCGGCAGCATCCCTGTGGAAGAAGGATCAGAGTTCCAGGTTGTAGATATAAAAGAAAACAATACTTTGTCCTGTGTTATACTATAATATTTTAAAATAAGGGTTGATTAGAAAAAGACGATATCAAACATACAGTGCCCTCCAAAAGTATTGGAACAGTGAGGCCAATTCCTTTATTTTTGCTGTAGACTGAAAACATTTGGGCTTGACATCAAACGATGAATGTGAAACCAGAGATCAACGTTTCAGCTTTTATTTCCAGGTATTTACATCAGGATCTGATGCACAAATTAGAAAATATCACCTTTTTGTTCGAACCCACCCATTTGTCACGTGAGCAAAAGTATTGGAACATGTGACTGACAGGTGTGTTTTGTTGCCCAGGTGTGTCCTATTACATACATTATTCAATCAATAAATACCACTGAATGTCTACACTCAGGTTCAGATTGGGTAAGATAGGTTTTGTCTATGCAGACTGTATTCAGAGGTGAAAACAACATGAAAACCAGAGCGCTGTCTTTGGGTGAAAAACAAGCAATTGTGAGTCTTAGAGAAGATGGAAAATCAATCAGAGCCATTGCAGAAACATTGGCCATAGCCAGTACAACCATTTGGAATGTCCTGAAGAAGAAGAAAACTACTGGTGTACTAAGTAACAGACGTCGAACAGGTAGACCAAGGAAAACATCAGCAGTTGATGACAGAAACATTGTGAGAGCTGTAAAGAAAGACCCTAAAACAACTGTTAGTGAGATCAGCAACAACCTCCAGATGGCAGGAGTGAAGGTATCACTATCTACTGTTCGCAGAAGACTTCATGAACAAAAGTACAAGGGCTACACCAGAAGATGCAAACCACTCATTAGCAAGAAGAATAGGAAGGCCAGGCTGGAATTTGCCAAAAAGTACAGAGATGAACCTCAAAAATTCTGGGACAAAGTTTTATGGACTGATGAGACAAAGATTAACTTTTACCAAAGTGATGGAAAGGCTAAAGTTTGGAGAAAGAAAGGAACTGCTCATGATCCCAAACACACAAGCTCATCTGTGAAACACGGTGGAGGTAATGTCATGGCTTGGGCTTGCATGGCTTCTTCTGGGACGGGCTCATTAATCTTCATTGAGGATGTAACACATGATGGCAGCAGCAAAATGAACTCGGAAGTCTACAGAAACATTTTGTCTGCCAATTTAAGGAAAGATGCAACCAAACTGATTGGCAGAGCCTTCATCATGCAGCAAGATAACGACCCAAAACACACTGCCAAAACAACAAAGGAGTTCATCAGGGGCAAGAAATGGAAGGTATTAGACTGGCCAAGTCAATCTCCAGACTTAAACCCTATAGAGCATGCATTTTACCTGCTTAAGAGGAGACTGAAGGGAGGAACCCCACAAAACAAACAACAACTGAAAGAGGCTGCAGTGAAAGCCTGGGAAAGCATCAAAAAGGAAGAATGCAAAAGTTTGGTGACGTCAATGGGTCACAGACTTGCTGCAGTTATTGAAAGCAAAGGATTTGCAACTAAATATTAAGTCTTATTCACTTAAATATGTTTTAAGTATATCTGTTCCAATACTTTTGATCACATGACAAATGGGTGGATTCAAACAAAATGTGATATTTTCTTAGTTGTGCATCAGATCCTGATGTAAATACCTGGAAATAAAAGCTGAAACGTTGATCTCTGGTCTCACGTTCATTATTTGATGTCAAGCCCAAATGTTTTCAGTCTACAGCAAAAATAAAGGAATTCGCCTCACTGTTCCAATACTTTTGGAGGGCACTGTATGTTTGAATACAGTATGTGCTTGTTGGAACCTTGCAGGGTGTTTTACTGACTTTTTTAATCAGAATGTTTGTTGTTTTATGTAAGTAGACGTAGTTCAGTCCCACAAACCAAGTTGTAACGTTTAAGCCTAATGCCTCATTTGAATCTGAAAAGCCATTTCCTGCATGGCTTCCCTGCTTTCCTGACACTCTAACTTTCCGATCAATAAATAAAGCTTAAAAATGTTATTGTTCTACTTGGAGTTTACTTTGAATTAATTGCATTGAATAATCACTCTGTATTTATGGGAGATCCTATCACCTCAACACACAATTAACTCGCAATATCTCTTAAGCACTTGTCTTGAGATGAACATTATGAAAACTAATTTGGGGTGTCTCTATCAAAATCCTTTTTCAAACTAACAGTGGTTGTCAAAATAAGAAGTAAAAGAAGATGAAAAACAGAAGTGCAGCCTGATCGCCTGATTCTGACCACTGGTTTGATTGATGCTGTGGAAGAAAATGGGATTCCCTGTGTACTTAGTCACTCCATTAATAAAGGGACGGACAAAACCATTTCTTCATCAGTGCCTATGAAGGACAAAGGGAAAGAAGGGGGAACATTTATAGAGGTATTTCATTGATATTAGTTTATGCTGCAACACTACCTAAAAGACATGCATGGTCATGCTTTCCGCTGCCTGGACTAGTTAGTAAATTCAGTTTATGTGGACCAGATGTTGACTGCCTCTGCTCCAGACTGTGTGTCTACAAGGTATCCAGCAGCTGAAAAGAGGTTGACGTGTTAACATTTTGAAAATGTTGTTCCGTTGAAAAATCAGGAAGCAATCATTTTGAGGATTTCAATATTTTAATTATAAATGAGATTTTATTTCAATTAATCAAAAATTTAGCACATATCAGTGATACGCCTCATGCTCATGAACCTCATGCCTCCCATTCCCATGCCCATGCCCATCTCTCTGAAGCTCTTGTACTCTCCAGGCCTCATGTACATCATCCTGCCTCTGAAGTGGGGCTGCTCATACATCAGCCAGTGGCCATCCATGACATTGCAGGACTGGCAGTCAGACATGCGGTGACGATCCATGATGGAGTCACAGTCGTCCATCAGCTCGTGCATCTGGCCTCCGAAGTTCTCCCTCTCGTAGATCCTCATCCTGAATGAGCCTCTGTGCTGTTAGATAGAATTGAAACATAATTCTTAATTTCCTCAAGTTCCTCTGGTCCAAAGGGGAAAAAGACACATTTCCTACATTCCGTAGGATCCTCTATGCTGTAATAAGATTAAAAAAATATCCACATTTAAATAAAACAACATTTCCTTTCACGATGCTTGCTTTAGGCTGTCTTGTTTGGCTCAGTAACTGGAGCAGGACCTAAGCAACACCAAAGTGTTTTATTCAATTCCTACTGAGGTTTAAAAGTCTATGCATTGAACTATGGCTGTATTATGTGGCTTTTCTTGGACAAAGAAAAACGAAAAAATAACGAAAAAAAGAGTGTCTTACATGGGAGATCATCCTGCAGGAGCGGATGTTGTCAAACATCATGCCCATGCTCATCATGCGCTGCATGTCGCTGTATTCTCCCCTCCTCATAAAGAACTGCTGACCCATGTAGTTGGGGCGCTCGTACACCATGAAGCAGCCACTGTCCACCCTGCAGGACTGGCAGTGGTTGATGTAGGAGGACATGTCGGAACAGTCGCTCATGCACTCATAGGAGCGACCCTGGAAGTTACGATCCTCGTAGAAGACAATCTATACGGTGAAAAGGACAGACATTTCGGAATGTTATCAGGCTTTTTAAACCAACCAGCAGTCATATACAAAGGTGTGACTGTTGTTCTTTAGACTTTGCTTGTAAATGTGACACAACTTCTAGTCTTTATTTATCATGTATCTTGCGAACCTTTACAAATTAATTTACCTTATTTATGTATAACATAACATAATATGTTATACAGTAAGCATACAGTAAGTATAAATGTTATTCATGTAAGTCAAATGCCATTACCTTTCCCATGATGGTAGTTTGGTGGTGGTTCAGCTTGCTTGCTCTCCAATCAATCATTCTGGGGTCATTTTATACAAAAAACTGGGGCCCTGTTGTGTTGTTATTCTAATGTCCAAAGTTGATGAATTTGCAGTGTGGCTTTTGCTGAACGTGGTCTAAAAACTGTAACAATGGTTTGCATCCATACATTTCTGGCAGCAATGACATGTTTTGTCTGTTAAATTACAAGCATTACCTTTGTATACTTTAATCTGTTAGAATGTTCTTTGCATATGGTCTAGCAGTCACAGATTGAGAGGGTGTGAGAAGAAACCAATCTGCACACTCAAAAGTTATGTTGAGAACACATACGAGCTTCTGAGAAATATACCAGATTAATAGAAGCAGTATGTCAGTCGCAGATTTAGTAAAATTTTAATTTCTTAACTTGGTTACCCTTTCAGTAAATGCTGATTTATAAATGTGCTAACCAACTTTAACTAAAACGATTTATATAATGCAATTACATATTGCATACACAGTGAACAACAGACAGTCAACACTTAACAAACAAAAAAAGTGTTTTGTGTGTACTGTGAATCTTTAAAGTTAATTCTAATAAATTCCCCCTGCTGTATTAACTGTGTAATGTGGTCTAGAAAAATCTTCTTTGTTCATTGAATTGAAAATATACTATTAATACTTGCCTCAGTGCTTTTTCTGGAAAGCTCAAACATCTTGATTTTATCATATTTTTGCTTTCCATAGTATTTCGTAGTGTCAAAGAGATAGTTTTTTTGTTCTTTTTTGTTTTGGTAGTGTATTATTTTGGGTTAATTGTGAAGTGTGAACTAATCACATTTTTTGACACCACAATTGGGTTTAATTCAAAGTCTCCTCTTGAAATCTCATCTCAATAAAATGTATTATTACTTGAGATTTTTTATTAGATGAATGATAACTAGCTACTTCTTCTTGAGGAAATAATTTCCCGGAGAGGAAATTCTCTCAACACCAGAGTTATCATCTAATGAACAACAATTTCAGCATCTTTGACGACGTGAGTTACAAAGCATCAAACAATGATTTCCACCTTTCGTGCCTCTCACTTTTTAACCTTTTTTCATCTAATATTGTATTCTATGGGTTCATGTGTCTGAAGATTCCTGAGACAGAAGGCTTTAAATATTATATAATGAGTGCTTTGTCGTCTTTTCAGTTGGCCGTTGCCATAGCAAAACATTGAGATTTAAAGATATCATCAATGATCTAGTAAGTGTTGTTCAAGACTACACCACTACATCCAGAGCTAGCATTATTGGTTATCAGTTGTGATAACTGATCAAGTTTATGTCCTCAATGAAAATCAAGCATGTTACAACCATTTTTTCAATCTTTATTTAAAATCATTTAAATTCATCTTCAATTCAGTCAATAGAAAATCAATACCAAACAAATGTTTAAAAATTAAATATCTTTAATCATTACATAGCAGGTATTTACAGAAAATATGAGCAGAATGGTTAAAAATCTGTGACCCTTCTGAAGGAGCCAACTATGGCACAGGTGGCACACCACTCTCGGTATCTTCTGTACTCTCCAGCCCTCAGGAAGTACTGTCTGCCTCTGTAGTTGGGATACTCATAGAAGATCCAGTGGCCGTTCATGATATTACAGGAGTAGACATGGCGGTGGTGGAAACGATCAGACACACAGGGGCAGTCATCCATGAACTCCATCATGTGACCACTGAAGTCAGCCTTCTCATAGATTCGCATCCTATAAGAACCCCGATACTGTGAAACCAATCAAGAGGATCAGTCAAAATGTGTCCAGAGTTCCTTACAGTAGACACTGTAGACACAAGAACATTTTGTAACAAAATCCCAAATCAAGGATAGTGTTAAGATTTCACACTGGGGTTTTTGTGTCAAATTCATATTCTACATGGTGTAACTTTCTTTTTGTTTGGTGACACTTCTGGTGTATCAGATATTTATAAAACAACTGATATACATTTGTGTCTATTGAAACTTGATTCAAGATGAGGGCTCACCATTGGTATCATACGACAAGACCTGATGCAGCTGCTGAACCCCATCCATCTCTGGTAGTCAGGGTACTCGCCCCTCCTCATGAAGTACTGGTGGCCCATGTAGTTAGGGCGCTCGTAGATCATGAAGCAGCCACTCTCCACCCTGATGGAGTTGCAGCGGTTGAAGTAGGAGTGGAGGTCTGTGCAGTCGTTACCGCACTCATAACTGCGACCTTGAAAGTTTCTGTCCTCGTAAAATGTAATCTATCAAGAAAAGCCAGAATGAGTCCCCAATTGTTCCACTTTAAACTTTCACTTTAAATTGGGGCGTAACGCTGAACAAACATCAGATGAAATAGGATTGAAAGTACAAACATTATGGAGGCAGATTTAACCGTTCATTTTACTAGAGAGGAAAAAATGTCCTACCTTGCCCATGGTCTCCGTTGGAGAGATTCCACATGTTTTCAGAGCTTTTTATACTACCTCTTGACAAACAAAGTATTGTTATTCAAATGCTCACATAGTTATAAATGAGGGTAGTGGCACATGTTTACCTTTTTGTCAGAGCACAACATTGGGTTAGAAATATGGATTTGTATTTGAGAAAGGGATAAATAATTACTGGTTTGGTGTTTTGACAGGCATACACAAAGGAAAAGACTAGTATGGTATCCACACGTCCAATGTACAATAGGAACAGAACAATATGGAACATCCCTTTAGCATTAAATATGTTGTGTAACAGAGGAGCTAGCCATTCATCCTGCCCACCTGTCCAAATTAGCTACCCACTGTATGCAAATAAGGTCAGTCAGAAAAGCTGTACACTGCAGTGGACAGATGTAGTTCCATATGATATTTACATGGCATGTGAATCTAAGTGGCATATATCGCAACATACAGCAATAAACCGCATGAGATATTTACGCTATAGCTGCTGACACTATCGCTTTAATATTTTCATAATGCTCCCAGGAGAGTTCCTAAATCCTACCTCTGGCTTCCATCCCTAAACAACATGCAGCTCTTCAGAAAGTAAACTTATATAAATGAGTCCTTGAGACTCAACTAAATAAATTGGACTTTGGCCGTTTTATACATCTTGATTATTCAGAGTTTTGAATAGGTGATAGGCTCTCTAGGCCATATCATGAAATGTGTGGGCATGTTAGTGAGGACGTCGGAGATTTGGGCTTTGCTGTTATCCACAGTCCTCATGGTCCAACTATCAGTGGCAGATCTAAGGGGTGGCAAGGGGTGGCAGCTGCCACCCCAATAAAAAATACTGCCACCCCAATTTTTGTTTTTTATTTTTAATGCATTTAGCAGACGCTTTTATCCAAAGTGACTTCCAAGAGAGAGCTTTACAAAAGTGCATAGGTCTCTGATCATAACAACGATATAGCCCCAAACATTGCGGGTAGCCAAAACATGAAGCATACATTGTGAAAAAAACAGTCCCAAAGGGAAGAACTGTAAGAGCAGGTAGCGAAACAAGTTACAATTCAACAACATGAACCTCAATCTTCCCATGGAAAAATATTATTTGTACATTACAGAACATTTCAATAGATAATATTAATGTTACTGTTTAATTTAAACTACAATGTTCTAGCCTAATCATTTACCATAGGCAGTACTGTACTCCCCTACTTTGGGTTTGATTCGCTTCCAGGAGGCCACCCAACAACTTCCTTCTGCCACCCCAAGTCAGGGTCCTCAGGCCCCACCCCAAAAAAGCATCCTGCAAACTCTGAAGTGAAGTTTGGTCTTATATTTATAATGATCATCCATGAATATCCTTACATTACCAGATTAAATTCAATACAAATCTGTTGGTCTTAAAAAATTCAAATGAATGTTGCTGTTAAATAGCTTCTGTATGTCTGTAGTGCCAGATGTTGTGTTTGACTATTAGAGTATTCCATATTGTTGTTATCACCGCCTATTCAGTGTGTGAGATCATTCATCTCCATTTTCTATAGGCCTAAAGATCCACTGGATCATTCGGACAGGGTCAAAGTGTCCAAGCAAAGCCGGCCCTCCAAGCTTCCATAGCATCTCAGTAGGACTGTAAAGTATATATATGAAATCATCGTGTCATTTACAGTATGGACAATGAGACCCCTATTAATAATTTAATTAGAACAATTGGTTACACCATAATCCACATCATAATCAACATAATCCACCAAATTGTTGGAAATTCACTTACTCTCACAGTGGACTTTTCTGCATGACCCTTACCTGTACAATTGAAGTGAGCATATAAAATCATGCCGAATGGAAGATAAAAGTAATTTCAATTAAATATTATTTGTTCATCAGCCTTGCAACATGTTTTGTGCTTGGTACTTTGAGCCAGTTAACATGTGTGGTGGAAGTTCTGAGAATCCCACATTAATGTAAAGAGAGCTAGTGTGACCATCTATGCAGAAAAAAGACAGTATATATTGTACATATGGCACTGTAGGTTGTACAGATACCGTGATACAATATGGAAAATTAGTTCAAATTATTGTGAACATGACCTGAAACAGATCCCATTCTCCAACCAGCACAGCAGTATTGCAGGCTGTCTGTTTATTTGACAATCATGGTATGGATAAATTCAATACCATAGGCTTATCCCACTGGGGCACTGAACAGGGGATATCAACCCTTGTTTTGTTTGCTTGATAGGCCAAAGCAGTGTTTAGGAAGAATAGCTAGACTGTAAGAGAACTAACTATGAGCAATACAGGCAAATTGCCTGTGACAGGCGTAAATACAGTGTAATTTAACAGTTTTAATATCTCTGCGCCTGGCTCTCTGGAAAAACTGAAACTTAAGATGACGTTTGATCATGATTGAAGATAATTACTCAACTTGGAAATGTAGTCTGTGATATGTTGACCAAAATATTTACAAATGGAGCAAAGTCAATCCTATCAGACCAAATGATTTACCAATACTCTGAATACTCAATCTAAAAGGTGTCTCCATGATATCCCTGTAGAGGGAGTAATCAGCTACACTAGCGTGGTTGTTGTACTTCTATTCAGGGAGTCAGATGGCTGAGCGGTGAGGGAGTCGGGCTAGTAATCAGAAGGTTGCCGGATCGAGGTCGCCATGCCAAAATGACCTTGTGTTCTTGGGCTAGGCACTTCACCCTACTTGCCTCGGGGGGAATGTCCCTTTACTTACTGTAAGTCGCTCTGGATAAGAGCGTCTGCTAAATGAAATACGAAAAAATACAGTAGGAATGAGTCCAACGCTAACCAGATAACATTTGGTTTATCAATCAAGGTTTATTTTGGACAGAGTGACAGTTGATGAAAAACTAGACCCTAGTTGAAGTCAGTGATTGTTCTGCTCACTCCTCCCCAGTCGCTGTACTTCCTGTACTCTCCAGGCCTCAGGTAGTATTGCCTGCCCTTGTAGTTGGGCTGGTCGTACATCAGCCAGTGGCCGTCCATCACGTTGCAGTCGTCGCTCCATCATCTGACCTCCCATATCAGAGCGATCATACAGCCTCATGTTGTAGTTGCCACAGTGCTGAACACAGGCAGAGTCACTGTTACTAACTTTCCAGATTTAACATTTTCAGTAGCATAATAAAAAATTGTTACAGATATTGTACATCTTGAGATTGTATGATAGATAGATAATGCTGTCATGGCTAATTAGCTGGCTAATACATTGACACAGCTATACTGAGGACCCAAACGCACAACACACACACACGTTGGTTTAGATGTGCACTGAACTTTATTTGAGAGACAGGGAGGAAGAGGCTGGCAGGAGATTTTGAGGGGTGGCACATGTTTATTTGGAATCAATGTTTATTTGAAATGCCCCCAAAGTAAGACATTTTATGTCAAAAACATTAGGCTACATTATTATGGCACTTAAATTAAATATATTGAGGAAACACTGAAATATTGTTTCAAAAGTGTTTTCATTGATTTATTGGCTATTGGTTACTCAATAATAAACTGTATTACCAAACCGAAGGTTGGACAACTTGGTCAGCTAGTAGTATAGAATAATGTGCAACAAGTTTGAAGTTTGTATGGTTTGAAGAAACACTGAAAATTGTGTGTATTGAAATGTCTGCTAGGTTTTTCGGCATTCAGGCTCTCTACTCTTTTACCCCGGTCCCTAAATATGACACGGAGCCTGAACAGAGGTACTAATATGAATGTTTGTTGAACTCGAATATGAAACTGCTTTCACCTCAGTCTCTGCGCAGTGGGGAGGGTGGTTGGAGTCGTCTAGTGCTGCATTCGCTTGCAGTCGGATATTAGAAATTCGTTCTCGCAAATGTTCGATGAGCCACAACTTTTCTTTGTATTCAAAGCTGCCCCCTAGCGGGGTACCGGTAGGAGGAATGGAGGATTGGAAGCGGTGATATGGTGGTAGATAGGAACAAGCGTTAGCACAAAAAAAGGTGTAGACGAATCAAACACAGAAAGCCAGGAATACAGACGCAGGGTCGGCGATTCAACAAACTGGCGAGTAGCGAATGACAATATGGGGTTTAAGATCTGTGGTGTTGATAAGGTATTGAGACACAGGTGGGTTTAGTTATCGGGAGGAACGGAATGGATGTAACGGAATGGATGACCTGGAATAAACAGACGGAACAGACTAGAACCCGGCCTGGACTAGGCCGGGGACATGACATAGGCCTACATAGCAAATGCAGCAGTTGATGCCTCTTGCCTTCATTCCTAAGAATTCTACTGTACAGTGCTCAATGATTGCATACTGCATGTCTTGCCACATGCACAAATTATTCACCAATAAACAATTACATTACTGAATTTACTCAGCTTTATCTAAACCTCTATCATTCACGATCCTACTGCCTTACCATGGGGATCATGTGAGAGGATCTGATGCAGTCGTTGATGCCAATCATCCGCACAGGAACACAGAACATAGTCTCTCAAATACTGTCAGCCTCCAGAACTGCAAGCTGATAATGATTTTTTTTAATCTATGCCAAATGCTTGCCTTGATAAAGGTGTCCAATGCTATGGCGTAGTTAAATGTGTAAAAAAGTGTAAGGCGAATGCAAATGCTTGATACCTTACCTTCCCAATGGTCATGTTGGCATCAGGATGGATAACTGCTCAATGCTGTTTTACCAGCCAAGCCACTGTCCTTATTTTTAAGACAGAACGAGCAGCTGTGTGATTGTGCAGCATGAAGTATTGTCATTCAAATATATCCCTCGCATAGTGATGATGATTCAGAGGTGGGGGGCTGGATGTAAAAAGATGGACAGTAGTGTGTAATGACTAATTGTTCTCTCCCCATGTTCATCACAATTCCCTTGAAAATGCTACTGTACACAAGACTGACACAACACATAGCCTGGCATAAGCAAAAATTGGTATCAACACTATGCTCATTACAGTAGCCACACATAGACTCCCAATGGGCCATAGACTTCACCATACAATATATGCTGTAAAACAGTAAATGAAACAATGTTATATATTACAATAAAGTGAAAGACAAATTCACAACAGAATGATCATATAATAAAATAAATGTCTTGAATCTTCCATAGAAATATTGAATCTAAATAGTGTTAATATTAGTAAGTACTCAGGTCACACTTTATTTTAACAATACTGTAACAATGTTGCTTTTCTTAACAAAAATCCATCTATGGACTGCTTTTTACCATGTCTGTTTACCATGAGGTAGTTGAAATGCATGCCCTTTAAATAGAATAAAAATTGCAATTTGGCTTAATCATCAAGTAATAGGCTGGAAAGATGGTTTCATTAAACACAATTTAATTTAAGAAAAATGGTGCTGTCTTGAACCTTGGTATGGTATGTAGGCCTGGAACTCCTCTCTCGGTGGGGACTGGCGGAACCACAGGAGTCCATGGAAGACATGTATATTACATCTCATCGATCGATATAACATCAAGTACGAGATGAAAACAGGTGTCACCAAAGTTTTTTTTCTCTCAGATCACATTCAAGAATGAGATTGTAGAATGACTGATCTTTTCAAAAAAACGTCCAAAATGTCTGATCAACAAAAAAGTATGTCTTTGTCTAAAATGGATTGAAAACCCGAGCATTGTATATTCTAACCTTTCTGAGAGTATCTCATGTACAGTATCATAGAGATTAACTGTAATGTACAGAATGGTGATTGATGCTCAAATAGTTACAGTCCCACTGTTTGTCTTATACCATAGAAGCTCTCCTTAGCTTTAGAAGTCCGTGATGCGGCAAATGGAACCCACTCTGGCACTTATGCCCCCCCATTCACTGAACCTCTTGTACTCCCCAGGCCTAATGAGGTACATCCTGCCTCTGTAGTCGGGGTGCTCATAGAACAGCCAATTTCCTTTGGTAACTTTGCAG
Source organism: Hypomesus transpacificus (assembly GCF_021917145.1). Lineage (NCBI taxonomy): Eukaryota > Metazoa > Chordata > Actinopteri > Osmeriformes > Osmeridae > Hypomesus > Hypomesus transpacificus. The sequence continues at coordinate 8,557,083 of NC_061082.1, forward strand.
GAGAAGATGTCATTTATGTGGAAACGGTCCATTACACTGGGACAGTCGTCCAGGAGGTCCATCATCTGACCTCCAAACTCTAATCGCTCGTAAAGACGCACGTTAAATGACCCAGAATCCTGTGAGAGAGAGGAAAGCTATGGTAATTGATGCAAACCAATGAAAATGTATTTCGTCGGACTGACCTTTGAGTGTCCATCCTTTGTTGCCACACTTGTTGTAAAAGTGTGACCGACGTCAAATATTTGCAGGACCATTGGGAAGCATGGACTGGAATTAACAAATGTTTTACCTAGTCTCTACGCATAGTACGAATGTCTCACAAAGCTTTTCATTCGAAGCAGAGCTCATCATGGGGATGATGCGGCATGAGCTGATACAGTCATTTACGGCCATCCAGCAATGGAAGTCAGTGTATTCGCCTCGACTCAGGAAGTACTGGTGGCCTGAGAAGTTGGGATTCTCGTACACCATTAAACACCCGCTGTCCACCCTGATAGAATTGCAGCAGTTGAAGTGGCTAAGCAAGTCCTCACAGTCCTTGCTGCATTCAAAATGACGTCCCTTGAAGTTCCTCTCCTCGTAAAAGGTGATCTGGATAATGGAGTTCCAGTAGTAATATGATATTTCTATGAACATGACTAACTGGAATGCCTTGTCTAACCCTGTAACTCACTTTAGTGACTAGCCCGACACAGAATAACTCCTTCCCTACACGGTTATTGGAACAGAGATTGCTAATAATGGCTCGTTTACTTCATATTGTATGAAGGAATTATGTAACACAGGAAGTCTTAATTTAAACAGTTCCTTATCTTGTACCTGGTCCCCCTTATATGTCTGTACAATATAAATGACTACACAGGTATAAGGGCAACATAATAGAAAGTATGACCTTTGGAAATGTGCCCATTGGCCCCAACCTAAGTTGGCCTCCCATTTAGCTGTGGTGCTAATGTTTACCTTTCCTTTAGTTGAATGCATCATGCCTTGCCGTGCCTGTATGGTGTGTCCAGCTCTTTGAAGACAATGCCTGTCACATATATAGAGGACTTGAAGTGCAGACTCTGCACATGCCATTCATATTGTAATACCCAGTGGTCGTTTGTGCTTGTGTTATTGTGCCATCCTGAAGTGCTTGAGTTAAGGTTTGAGAGGAACTGAGAACATGTGCGAGGTGCTTGGTTGCTGGCAGTGGTTTTAAGTTTGTAGCTCCATATAGCTTTCAGTATTTGGTAGAAAACTCAAACAAAAACTAAATATGGAAATGTGTACTTAAGAGAAAAAAACATACATGTACATTTGTCTCTGTTGAAATGCTATTTATTTTGAAAACATGTAAATACTCTGATATTGGGATCAATATCAGACTACACATACCAACCCTTTCTGCATTCTGGATTTATCTCAATTATAATCATCACTCTATGGTTTCATCTCATAGGGAATTTAAAGTATCGGTGCAGTTAAGCCAAATTTAAGAATGTATGTGCTGTCTCAAAGCTGTCAATTGTTACCCCTATTTTGCCATTTTGTTTTTCAGTAAGCCCCTGAAGACTCTTTTCATACAGTATTCACCCTTTGAGTTGTCCTGCCCTCTGGTGGTAGAAGAGAGATCCTGAAAGCCTGGCCTCACAAACCTTAATCTTTGCTTTGAACTGCACACATTGTTCAATCATAAACAAGGTGAGAAGGGAAACAGTGAATGGTGTAAGAGAGAATATGGAGTCAAGTGGACCCAGCTGAATAATAGATAACACTGGAGTCCTGTCTGGTCAGTCTCAATGCTACCATAGCTTTATTTAGCCCTCTAAGTAGTGTAAGGGAGTCAGGCCTCACATCCACACCTGACAACATGGCCTCTAAACAGAGAGAGCAAGAAAAAAACAGAAAACACCTGAGCACCGACATCATTTTATTCAGCGTGTGAAAGAAAGCAAAGAATAGAAAATTCACGAGGACCATTCTGTTTTTAGAGATCCATGATGCGTCTGAGGGAGCCAACCCTGGAGCTCACTCCTCCCCAGTCGTTGTACTTCCTGTACTCTCCGGGCCTCAGGTAGTATTGCCTGCCCTTGTAGTTGGGCTGGTCGTACATCAGCCAGTGGCCGTCCATCACGTTGCAGGAGTTGATGTCGGACATGCGGAAACGGTCCTGGACATTGGGGCAGTCGTCGCTCAGCTCCATCATCTGACCTCCCATATCAGAGCGATCATACAGCCTCATCTTGTAGTTGCCACGGTGCTGTGGAGACAGAGAATGAATCTGAAAGTTACTTATGGGTTCCAAAAGTTTGTGAGGCAAGTATGTGAGGAGAAAATACCTCAAGAAGAAAGTTATTATATTTACATCCTCACCATGGGAATCATACGGCAGGACCTAATGTTCATTCCCATAATGCGCATGTAGTCAGGGTACTCGCCCCTCCTCATGAAGTACTGGTTTCCCTCGTAGTTGGGGCCATCGTAGATCATGAACATGCCACTCTCCACCCTGATCGACTTGCATTGGTTGAACATGGAGTGCAAGTCGGCACAGTCACTCATGCATTCATGGTGACGGCCACCAAAGTTCCTATCCTCGTAGAAGATAATCTGATCAAATAATGACAGTTTGGGATTTAGGATATATGCATCCATAAATCACATGTGAGATCTGAACAGCCTTTACATTTGACAGTGATATGCATTTTGTGTCATACGGGTGATCAACAGAACATAAAACCAAAAAGTATTTGTGAAGTTGGTTGTAATTCATATTGCATGCATTGCATTAGAAATAAAATGTCTTAAAAACACCAACCTTGCCCATGTTTGTCGTTTGACGATCTGTTTGCTGTGCTATAATCAACGATGAGCATTTATCTTTATATGCATTTCCCCAGGGACAGAGCTAACACTCTGCGTTGTTATTTAAATCAGCATGCATGGTGGAGTCAGCAGAAAGTCCACAAGTGTCTTGCAGTCCTTGTTTTCATTTCCACTAGGGCAGCTACATTGGTCACATTTTAGCTTCCAGCAAGTGCCACAGTATTGATGGGCACTGGAACATTCAGGAATACCCCTGGAGCCAGTATCACATTTATCGTTCGCAAACAATTGGATGTTTTGATGTTTCTTTTCCCATGGATTCAGAAATAATTGTTCCTTTTAGGCTATAGTTATGAATCCTTGAAGACCCCAATAGTTTTTAAAGCGTTGAAAAAATGCTTTGTATTGCAAAAATGTATAAATATTTATCAAATGGAATGTTGGAGGTCATCACATAGCAATCAGGACAACTTGGTAGCAGGGAAGGGCATAATTACTTTATTTGTGGTTTCCAATGAAAAGTCAATAATATTTACACCCCCCCCCCCCCCCATCATACAGGTGAAGTAATATAGTGAACCACAGTCTTCAGTCAGGCAGGGTCAGGGACTCTTTGGATCCATCATAATGCTCTGTTTGTCCTTTGAGAGAGTCACTGCTGTCCTGTAGAGATAGATAGAGATCATTGATCGTAAGGATAGAGAAAGAAAATTACATAGATGAGATCTATCCACTGTCACTTTTTTATGGAGTGTATAAACCAGCATCTATGGGTGTATTGTCACTCACACTGAAGAAGGAATGGGATGTGGATGAGGAAGAAGAAGATGGCAAAGAGGCCCTCCTCCCAGTAGCAACTCTTGCTTTAGTCTTCTCAGAAAGCCACCGCTTCAACTTTTGGGCTAAATAAGAATGGTAGAGGGAAAGTGAGGAAGAGAAGCACAGCTGTGACAAAGTACAGCCTGTCAGAGTGTAGGAACACAGACAGAAACCAACTTACTGTGTTTTCTGGAATGATCTATGGCCTTGTAGGAGCCCAACATGGCAAATGGATGGTAGGACAAGGTGAAAGGGTGAACAATGGAGCTCTGTAAAGAAAGAGCAACACAGACTTGAGATGATGGTCAACAATGTAGTTTAAAATCAGTTGTATTTTTCTATGTACAATATACAAGTGTAAGGGGTCATGTGCATTGTCTCACAGTCTACCTTAGAATGCTGATGGGGGTAAGAGGCAGACGGTTTGCAGCTGTACATGGCTAGAATGTCCCTCACGGGCAGGCTATCCTGGAGCAGTGCAGAAAGAGTGAAAGTCAGTGGGAAAGTACTTTCAGCATTACATCACAGAGGTTATAAAGCACCACCTGTCCCACACTGGCCTTTTGACTCGGCAGCCTAATTATGTCAGGTCATCAGTATTGCTTCGTGTCATCCCTCACTCGACCACTCGAGGGTTCAATCTTGCGTCCTCTGACACAGTTACTACCTTTCATAAACACTGCTTTGGCCTGCTAAGCCTCTGTTGTGGAAGTTTTTGAGAGAGCCATGCTGCAAAGATGGGCATATTTATACTGCGCAGGTAGGTTTATACTGAGTGAGTTTAACCAATTCAACTTGGTTACACTTACTAAGATCATGCCAGCAAAGGAGGAGAGGATCATGGCTTCTCTCTCCAGATGGTTGGGGTATGGGTCATGTCCTGAGCTGCTCGTTCCACTGTAGAGAACCACAAAAGTCCCCTAAAGGTCTTTAAACTTCTGTTAGAAATGAGATTCATAAAGCTGATTGCCCAGACAGAAAGAATAAAAGGAATTACTCACATGATGTCCCTATCCATTAAATCTGTCCCCTCCTCTCTGTCCAACCACCAAAGGGCAACACTTATAGCCAAGTCATAATGGGCCTGGATGACAAAGCAGTCACATAAAGATTATGGCAGACAATTACAAGGTGATTTGAGTTATCAAACAACCAACAGGATGGCGGTAAACTGTTACCAGGTCATCTAGCATGGTGGATGATCCTTTCCCCTTGGGATCAAAGCCCTTCTCTCTGAGTTTTTGGCCAATGTATCCACCCCTATAGAAACACATTTAAGTAGCTCTGAGGTGTTTGTGTGTCCCCGCACAGGCAGTTGGGTATCATTTTAGATTAAATTAGACTTACAAAAGAGCTGCAATGTCTTTTCTCAGTTGCCTCTTCTCCATCTTAGGGTGGAGAAGCTTTACATGTAGGGAGAGGAGTCCTCCTCCTGGAGATACAACAGCCCTTTTATATAGAATCATAACATCTGTTGATAGTAGCCAGGATACATTTCCAAGGAAACCAGAGTGCAGGCCTGAACCTGACACTTTCCTAGCCCTACTCAGAGTCCAGGAAATGCGATCCAGTTATGTAACTGCAGCACAGTACCATGTTCAAGTTAAGACTACACTAAGAATTAATGTCAAATTGCTTTCAAGTTTGCCAAAGCCATAGTAAAATGGTTTGCAGTAATGCTGGAATTTACTGACAACTGTAAATAACATAGTTGAAGCGTACAATATGCAATTTTGACTAGTAACACATTTAAACTGCACCACTTACAGTCTGCATAGAATGAATATATCATCTGTACTCACCGCAAAAGATAAGGCAAGATTATGAAACTCCAAATTCCCCAAATAAAGAGGATAATCTGCTCCTGGTAACCCCTGGTAAGGCTCTGTGTGTATGTGTGTCTGGAGGTAGAAGTACAGATGAGCATGTAAACTGAATTATTTACTAGACTGAAAATTACCTAGCAGACTGGCTGAAGTACACAGCCTATCCTTGAGTTGAGTAAGACCTGTAAATGGTAAAAAGTATATTTCTATTCCTCTTAGGAGAGCTTGTTTAATGCATGTGTGTCCATAACAAAGAAATCACATTGTGATTTTAGGTTTCAACCAATTTATTAATATTTCAGACAATAAAAAGTATTCACTGGATATATATACATATTTAAAAAAAAGCATTTTACACCTGCATAAAACCGAGAGTAAAATAATTTAGCATTTTACACCTGCATAAAAACCGAGAGTAAAAAAATCCAAAGAAAGTTAATTAACTGGAGCACATTCAATTTTCTTCTGTTTCCTTTTCTTCTTGTTTTTGAATATCGGAGAATTCAGGAACTTTGTGTCTGTAAACTTATCTCCGCGCCTCATTTTGCTGTAGAAGACAGAAAACATCAATCAAAAATCGAATCAGGCATTATCTTTCTCTCTAGGTGTGCGATTTGAGCATGTGCAGAGCAGTCCTCACCAGTTGATGGGAGGATCTTTGTAACTGACAGCAGCTCCCCGTCGCCTCGTTCTTCCTGTGTTTTCATTTTCCATCCAGTTGGTATTGGTCACAGACTTAAGGGCACGTCCTGCTAGAAATAAAAAATATACAGTATATCATCTAATCATTATATATTTTCCTTGAATGAAACACAAATTTATATTAACAGCGCAGAAATACTACCTGGAGATGGCTCCGTAATGATTTTGGCAGTCTCTTCTTCATACACAGTAACTCTGCGAGAGGCCGTCTTTAAGGGGCTGGAGTCAAGGCAGTCCAGCTCATACTCAGTTGTTATAGTGTCATTAGTTTCCCACGGGGGGCGTGTATCCACCAGCAGATCCATCAGGCTCTCATGAACCGCATCCTCACTGACACAGAGCCCGTCATCTTCTGCTTGGCTCCTGGAGTTAACGTTTGGAGTGGAATCCATATTACTGAACGGTATGACATACGTGCCCCTGCATCTTGGTTTGTGCATTGTGTTGATTTGAGACTTTGAGCTACACTGCATATCCCCTTTCGTCTTCAGACTCTGGGCACTAACTGAAAACAACTCCTCCATTTGATCACTTTTCATAGTTTCTTTGTGTGATTTTACAAGCAAAATATCGGATTTTTCCATTGCAGGCATGCATTCGAGTGTATCCGCATGAGGTACTGCAAACTCTATACATGCCATGCCTTTGTTCTCTTGATTCTGGCTGGATGAAGGTCCACAAGTGCTGCTTCTTTCCTTCTTTTTCTTCTCCTTAACCGAGATCCCCTCTAAAAACACCTTCATTTTAGATTTTCCAGTCTTCTCTTTCCTGGCTTTCTTAGGATTTTGCACAATGGCAGAAGCTGGTTCACAAGGAGGAATTGCATCCATTTGCTGGCTGTCCAGCCCCTCAGCTGGTTCCTCGGTAGCCCTAAATGGACGTTTATAAGAAGACTGCGTTTCTCCACCTGGACACTGTTTGTTTTCATGTCCAGTGACTCGACAGTGGTTTAGGTCTAGGTCAGTAACAGGAAGATTCTCCTCTATGCTTGGATCGCTGGCCGTGTAAGACTCATTACCCGCAAAACAATATCTTGTACCAGGAGTGCCCATCTGCTTATCAGAACAAGTATTTTGCAATGAGTTATCGCCAGGCACTGAGATCACACATGTCTCTCTTGATCTTCCCTTGTTGGTCTGGCCAGAGTTGGTAGGTCTCTTGCTCTTCTGTCTGGTGCTGTGTGAAATAATGCCATTTAAACAGGAAGAATGATGTGTGTCCTTGGATTCAGGCTGAGAATCATTGTTGTCCACACAGGCACTCGGTAGGTCCAAATCTACACACGTATCCTTTACCATTTGCTTATCATGGACCACTTCTAAAGGTAAGATCTGTGTTTTCTTGCTTCTCTGATATGGCACCTCATTGGAAACTGAGAAAGTTTTCTTTTTCAAACAGTTGTCAGTCTGAGATTTCACCTCAAACGTCTTTCGGCATTTACCTTTTGATGCTTTATGTTGTGTTTCTTTGTCTACACATTTTGCGCTGTCTTTGTTTTCAGAGGATCCGTCCATAAAGAAAGCATCTTCAAATGGGTTTGGTGAGACAGTGTTTTGGGACTTACTTTGGACAGAAACTACAAACGTTTTCCTGGGGTCAAACGGTTTTGACTCCTCCTGCGTTGCTTTCTGAGTATCACGAGCAAGTCGACCGTGCTTAGGGATACGGGAGGTGAAGTGAGTTTTCCTGCGAGAAGCAAGTGTTTGAGTCTCATCGGCTGAGACTTTAGTTACTGCTTGTTGCTGTTCTTCCTCATCTCGGATTGATATGTTGTCAAAAGTCAACAGGGTCTCAGAACACGACTGAGGTAGCTCTGAACTAAAACAGGTCCCCATCTCAAGACTGTCTTTTATGTACGCGGATTCACTTTTTTTTACTCCAATTTTCTCTACTTCTTCAGAATCTTTTGATAATAGTTTTTTCATCTTCTTCCTGGGCTTGATTCCACCATCTGTCCATGCTTTCTTGGGTTTGGTCTCTACAGTGACTATTTCAACCATGCTGTCAGCCAAAGTCATTTCCATCTCCGTGTCAAGGGGGATCTTCACTTCTATGTTAGCAGGCTCTAATGTGGGCTCCTTTATTGTGCCAGGCATATACCCAGGTGTTGATGTCTCCATTATGGAAAGAGGCTGTGGTTTGTCAGATGTACGCACAACTGAGGGCATTTGGTTGTCAAGGCACACGGTTGGGTTTGAGTCTAGTCCGGGGTTTGAGAGGATCTGTGACCACCTCTCTACCTCTGTCCTGAAGCTACTGGACTTGTGCAGCATTCCTCCCTGAGTTGATAAACTCTTGTCCGCCTGGCTTTCAGTCTCAGATACTTTGCCTATGAGAACCAACAGAAAGATAAACAGTATTCAACCAGTGACAGTATAACCAACCCAACAATGACAAATAAGTGTTCTGGGATCAGCTCACATCTTCATGGCAAGTAGAGTCAAAACTCCACTCAGCTTACCTTTGACCTTTAACTCTGTGGGTTTGCTTTGTGTCTCAGTGAGGTTTACAAATGTGGCATTCTCCTTGACAATAGGCTTTTGGTTTATGCTTGTCTGTTTTAAGGGTGAAATCAGCTGCTCCGGTTTGAGAGAAATCTGAGCTGCTTCCCTGAAGAGATTTGAAGGGGAAAGCACTTAAGACCCATACTAAAACATTGCATCGTAAAAGATAGCAAACAGTATTCTGTTTATAACACATTCTGTCAGCTTGCTCAAAGGTCAAAAAATCTAAATAACTGCAGGGAAAAAACAAAGAAAATCTTCAATACTCAATAAGGTGGTGGGGTGGAGGGTGCTGTAAGTCGCTCTGGATAAGAGCGTCTGCTAAATGACTAAATGTAAATAAGGCTATTTTGTTCCTAAATACGGTACATTGCCAACTATAAGTACCTCTGAAACTGATGATCGTCATCTTCAGCCTCAGGGGTAATAAGGTCATTAGATGGTTCGGGGACAGCCTAAGGGAGGAAAATTCAAATTACATATTTATTTTAAATATTATTATGTCAAGTGACAATATGAGCTGACTTTTTCTAATGCAATGATAAACGACATTCGACAAAACAAAAATCTTACATCATAATCAGAAAAAAGGTCGAGGGCCTTTTCCAGGTTATCCAGAGTGCTGCGGTGTAAATCTTTCAAGATAAGGACCTGTAAAAAGAGCAAATGCAATAACTAGGTCAATGTTTGACTGAGCTCAATGTAAAAATGGTGTGACTTGGTAAGTGTAACCCACCAGTTTCTTGTGCTTGTGCCTCCTTACTGCTAGATCAAAGTAGAGAGCTTCAATTTGTTTTTGTAGATGCACATTCTCCACTTCCATTTGTCTGCTCTTCTCTTTTTGAGCCACCAAGGCCAGGGCCAGGGCTTTGTTATTGGTTTTCAAAGAGACCTTGAAGAATGAGGAGGTATCTGAAGATGAAAGCATACAGCCCATGAAACATCATGCATGCAACATGTCATAAACATGAACTGATATACATTCTCAATTATAAACCAACTTTATCTTACTGAGTATCTTATTCTTGATCTTGGATGCTACTGTCGAGGTCTGTTTTGATGTTTTAAGGGACATCAGTTTCTTTCCCGGTACCGCCACGCCGTCCATGTTTGAGAACCTGGAATTTCGATAATTTATCAAATGTTCATCATCAGTGCTTCTTCTCCTTTAAATAATATATGATACATTATATATATATATTGTACAGCTAGATATAGCTAACTCTTATGTGAATTATAGTCTGGAGTGAATAGTCTCTAAATTAAGCAAACTACACTACAGTAGCTCATCTTACCTAAATTGCGTAGCTAGCTAGCTACTAGCCAACGATATTTGTACAGTCGGTGCAGACAGTGGTACTACGGTCGCTAGCTGGCCTAGCTCTACCAATAATATGCATCTGGCTAGGCTAGCTAGAAACTAGCTAGTAACTGCCAAGTTTCTTACCGTTGTAACAATTATGGCTTTCTACCAAAAGCTTGTATTAAAATTAAATTCGTAAAACACCCTGATTATAATGCCAAAATGTTACAGCAGTCGTACTAAAGGATGAGATCAATTTGCCATCTATTGTATGTTTTAAATCCGTGCTTCAACTCAAACAAAAACAGAATCACCCGCCGTTTCCTGTTAAAATTTGGAGGCGTACCTGAGCAACATGATAGCCAATTACCGTGGAGCGGTCTGTGCCGAGGGCAAAGGTCTAATTCTGTTCTAATAATTAATTCCAAATGATGTTTAATGAAATGTATTTATTATTCATAAATAATTTCTCTCAAAAAAATAACTACATGTGTGCATGAAGCTGGCTTGCATGATGCTAAATACTATTGGAGGTAGAAAGTAATCCATGGGATTTGGGGCGTAGGCCTACAGTATTTTGACTAGCCAACCAAATACATTTAAATATCTGATGTAGATTACCGGATTACAGGATGGGTGATAGTATTCGGTTTGGTTTCAAGAGTAATTTGACGGATGCGGCCCTGATCTTCAGTCTTTTATCACCCTAAATTATGCATTATATTATACTATGTTTGTGCAGTAAAGTGCACAAACATAAAACATGTCATACACTCACAACTGTCAGATATGCGTTCTTGAAACTTTGACTCCAATAAAAATGTAAAAACAGGATATTAGTATGTGTGTACTTTCACATGCTCGATCATAATCAGGTGACTCATGACAGGTTGATTTTGAGCCATTTTTTCGCTATTTACTATATGTATGGACTCTTCTTTGCGCTCATGGGTGCTGACCCACAACAGAACATCCAGGTACAGTAGCCTACATCTAAAACATACACGAATGGTATGATACATTTACAACCAACGAAACGATAAAATAAACACATCTATATTAATACCAGAAACTGGAATAACTGGTGCGTTTCAGAACATACAACTATGCTGTCAAACTTCCTTTAAATCAACAATATTTCTCTACATGTCTTGAACTCGTCGATAATGATAGATATTTAGGTAGTTGATGGTTGCTGCCTCATCATGTGATCGCAACAGAACAGTTCGATTGACCTGCTCTCTGCTTATTTCGTCTGCCTGCTTCATTTGGCACCAATGCAGCTTGCTATTTCGTGCAAACAGCCGACTCCGGATCTGTTTTATCAAAGTGATTCATACTGTGATGACTAAGAAGAGAATAATACAGGTGAATGATCAATTTCAGTGACAAGTTCATTTCAATTACGTGTACTCAGTTGCAACAGGCCTGCTGTTGTTATTAGCTAGCTAGCTAGCTAACTTGCAAGCTAACGCCATACTAGCCAATCAGCTTCTGTTGACTCTACAATAGCAAGTACTGTGGCTAGTGTGAAGAGTTAGCAACTATACTAGCCTATAGCTGTCTAGTTGTTGACAGTTGGTCTGACAGCGAGGGCGGGTAATATATTGCTCTTATCAAATAATGTTGGAGAAATAAATTACTATCAACTTCTAGCAAGTATCTAAAACGCTCGAAGCCAATGCTACCCTTTCACGCATCAAACTTGTAATTTTTTTTAGCTAGACAGCTCAAGCTCTAACTAGCATGTTTAGCTGTTCATGGTCCAAGTACAGTGACTACACATTGATTTGTTTTCCGGCATAGCTAGCTAACAAACGCATATTTGAAGGAGCCATTTAGAAGTACAATTCGTTTGAGACATTTTGTACTTGTAGGGGTGTCTATCACAAGTTACAGGGCCTGCGGTGTCACATGATAGTCAGAGTAGTGATGCTGCAACTGATGTTGTCATTTTCCTCTACCGCGACAGTATAATTATTAGAACTAAGAGTAAGAAGCTTAGAAACTGGAGTTGTGACATGCAGTGCAGCAGAAACTATATGAAGTGCCATTAATACATATCAAATGGTAAGTTTTTCCTGACTCAATTTAGCTTGCTATGTGCTTCGACCTTTTAGACTGTCTTGCTTGCTGTCTGAATTGACACTGCATGTTTAAGCCAGCTGTGGGTTTTGTGCCTTGACAGGTTTAGTTGTAAACAGTTGACAGTATTATTACAAGACTTGCAAAATTGTCTGCTTTTATTATTTTTTTCAAAACAACTCAACTTTCAATTTAAGAATGTGAGGTTCAGGAAACATTAATGCAGCGACTGAAAGAGCACACTCAGCACAGTTTTCTCAGTTTCCTATTATTTAATTAGCAATCATTGTGGTTTCCTTTAAGTGTGGGCATATCCCTTTAGCAATTGATGCTGGGTTGCACATTTCTCTAGTACTGAGCAGGGTTACAGTGAGTAGAATCATGTGCCTCCATTAACAGTAAGCCTGTGAACTATGTGCCAGTGGGTCCAGTTACAAAATAGATATTTTGAATATATATAGGGAATATATAATAACCACGCCTATTGTTTCAATATGTGATTTGTCATTAAAAAGGATTGCTGTTTCACCATGATTTGTATTTAATGAACAGTTTATGAACTTGGATTCACAAAATGGTCATGGTGGTTACTGATCAGGTAGGGCTTAAGGGGAGTGACAGAAACTCAGTAGCTCAGCGGCTGACATGAGCATGATGGTTGATAAATCAGGCCAACCAGATAAGAATGTTTTTCTTTTAAGAATTTGTAGTTGTGCCAAGTTGTGTTAGGCTACTTTTTAAAAGTGGAGACATAGGTGGCCTATATGGTATATGGTTATTTAGGGCACGGCCTGTGTTTATTTATACATTTATTGATATATCTGTTGAAAGGAAGGCTATAACGGTGTCTTAGAGTTAAATTGTAGCAACACACTCTGGGCTTCTTTTAACCAGAATCAGTGACATGGCTGCTGATGACAAATCCTCCTCCTCAACCCTGGATTGGAGCACAGAACCGCCACTGTCGGCTCCCAGCACGTCCCACCTGACACACTTCAAGCCCCTGACACCAGAGCAGGATGAGCCACCACTCCGCTCGGCCTACAGCTCCTTCGTCAACCTGTTTCGTTTTAACAAAGGTCATACAACATACACACACAGACGTACACCAAATTACTCGGAATGGTTATGGTATCTTGCATTTCAGAGACTGTTGTGAGGCTAACAGCTTTGGGTGGTTAGTTTAGTGAGTTCAATCACGTCTCTCTTGCTGCTTATCTACAGTATGTGGAACTCCATTGATGGATTTGTTTGTTTTGCCACGTTGCCTTTATTTGTCTTCTTTTCAAATGAAGATGCTTTAGCAGAGATTAGTGTGGAGCCAGTGTCTCATGAGGTCATGTGATAGAGAGTTAGCATTTGGAAAGGTGCCAGGAGTCAAACGTCACATGCGTTTCTAGTCCACTCCCCCAATTACGGAAGACCGATCACCAAGGCAACAGCAGAGGATCCCTCATGCTCCTGACTGCTCAGAAAGTGATACTTTGAGATTAGAGTATATTCACAGCAACAAATGTTATATTTTAATGTAAGTTTCATTGGGGTGTTATAAAATAAATATACACGTTATGATGATGTTATTCTGGAGCAGGTGCAGTTGAGTAAAAGTAACATGAACAGACAATGAAGTAACATGGAAGCTAGGTTACAAAGACGTTTAGAAAGTGGACCGCATTATTGATGTGGTGTTTACAAAATGGTGTAAGGGTTCTCGATACGTGATATGTCTGCCCAATGGTTCTTCTCTCATTGATGTGCGTGCACAGAAGAGGGCCGCCCCCCATCGGTAGAGAAGTCAGAGGTGTCCACTCCGTCGCCACAGGGAGAGAGGAGGAGCTGGTCCAGCAGCCCCGCCCACTCTGTCCATGGTTCCGGAACACACAGGAAGCAGCACCCAGATGGACTACGCCGCACTTCCACAGCCTCTGGTAACACACACACACACACACCCACACATATCCACATGCATTCATATCTCCTTACTGGATTGATAACTGGATGGATGGAACAGTTGGAAACATTCAATATGTTCCCAGTGATTTTAACATCTACCTCAGACTTCAATAATGATGCTGGAAGTCTCTCTTTCATGCTCATCGTGTACATGTAATCAGTAATAATGGAGTTATAAGAGATGGTTCCTTTCTTGAGACCTTATCAGGAATTTCTCTTCTCTTATCAACAAAAAAAACACAACTGCCTCTGGTGTGACTGTGTACATTCCCATTAGAAATGTGTCATGATGTTAGGGATGGTGTAATAAGGAACTTTGCCTGCATTGGTTCTCTAAGAAAACAGGAAAATGTTCCTCCTACAATAACACTCCTTTGTGTCAGTTTCCTTATTTTAATTCTGCTTTTACTGGTGAGTTTGACCCAATCAGATCTCTTCAAGGAAAAGTAGATGGTGCCAGATAAGGTGAACACAGTTCAAACCTCCTGTGTGCTGCCAGTACCAGTACACTCTCTAGGTCTCAAGCTTGGTTCCACATTTCAATGTTGTACTGTGAAGAACACATTTCAGTTTGCATTGCAATAATATGTTATGAGGGGTTTTCAAAGGGTTTCCCGCAGCACTTTTCAGTTAAGGTGGTCGCCTAAGCATCACACGCCTGCCGCCTTAACTACGTAGTTTAAAAAACCTGTTTAGCCCCCCCCCCCATGGCAAACCCCACCCTACCACCTTAACTAATACATTTTCTGCGGGAAACCCTTCAAGTAGTTTAGTACATTTAGTTGAGATGAAGAGGTTTATGAAGCACAAAGGGTGTATAGTGTCATGACAATCTTACTCGTGCTCATACAAACCCTTGAATGCATCATTTAAAGGGAGAGAAATGGATGATCTGTGTGAGTACCATCCATTCAAAAAGCCTTTTCTTATGTCTTCTCTGTTTCCAGTGGATTGGCCAGGTGAGGCTCTTCTGCACTGTGTGCCTTGCTAAAACACTTGCAAAAAAAATAACAGTTTTGTGCTTTTTTTGTGTGCAATTCTAACCACTATGTGAAGAAGAAGTGGCCTAACAAATATCCATGAGTGATGGGTGTGTGTATTTGTTTGAAGTAAACGTTATTAATTAGCTAAGCCAATTTTGCATTATTGCTTGTTGGATATAGGTCTCTTATGATATGAGTGTTTTGATGGCTATAACTGACATTGAAAAGTACATATTAGTGACACTACAGTATTAAAGCTAACACCATCATTCTGAACCACCATACTACTACTATTTTATGTTTCCCTGCATTTGATGTCTTGAATTACTAACTGCCTTTCTGCACATTCACAGTTAATAACCACCTTGCCAGAGTTTACAGAAGTTTGGCCGTTATATATTCTATGCATGTGACTGTATACTGTAGAATGGTTAGGTTGTGTCCATATTGTGCTCAACTTAGTTACGTGTGTGTGCGTGTGTTTGCTCTCTAGATGGCCACAGGAAATCGGAAGCGTCCCTTGGCACTCATGACCCTCGTACAGCTGTTCAGCTGCGGACCGCTCTGAAGAGACTGAAAGAGATCATGGAGGGAAAGAGCCAGGTACATATGTCATACAACTGAACAGTAAACCACTGTCACATCCTACCTGTGACATTTAGAATTGGACTTTTCAAAACTAAACTGGGTGTGGTGCAGCAGGTTTGGAGTCTGATATCAAAGCAAATACACATTGTATATTCCATTAACTCGAGCCATCAAGATAGACAGAGAACAGCTGCTCTTGTTTTCAACCAGAGCTTCATGACTCCATGACTTTTCAGGACAGCGACCTGAAGCAGTACTGGATGCCCGACAGCCAGTGCAAGGAGTGTTACGACTGCAACGAGAAGTTCACCACCTTCCGACGGCGCCACCACTGTCGCTTGTGTGGCCAGATCTTCTGCAGTCGCTGCTGCAACCAGGAGATCCCGGGCAAGTTCATGGGCTACACGGGTGAGTGCCTATGGGGTGGGGGACACACGATGGACGAGTGGGAGGCCTCCGTGACTCGCCCTCCCTCATACTGAACCATCATGACACATAAAAGAGAGAAAGGGGGTGGGAGGGGGGGGTCAGCAAAGGAAAGAGGTTACGGCAAGGAAGAGGCCCGTGGCTGATACAGCTGGATGATCTATGAGTATGTACAGAATCCTTTGGGTGACAGGAGCATGGTATGTGTGTGTGAAACAGACATGAGACTGTATTTTCTGCAGTCGTGGGTGTTGTTTGGGCCTGGATTGTTATTGGTTCTCGATTTGACCTGGGCTGTGGTAAGTTGACCAGCTGGCTAATAGCGTGTTACCGCATGAGCGCACACTCTTTTGAGTGAATTGAAAAACTTTAACTCAACTTACCAAGCATGTTTGGTTGTTTTTGATGCGGTGAGGCTGATGGAATTAACCATAGCAGTGATGTGTTGTTCAGTGGTTGCCTTCTGTTTGTTCTGGTGTTTTCTCCAAGCAACCACTTTCACTGAATGGCTAGTCCACAGGGTTATCCTGTGTTTGAGGTGTACTTGAAGTTCCAGAAATAATGCTGAGGATTTGCATTCAGCGTGAATGGTTAACGCCGAGGTTGATTAATCATTAGCTTTCTTTGGTTGCTTCCCTGAACTAATCCCAACACAAACTATCTGACTAGACCTCTAAGGTGCAGATCATGAAAACCTAACCTTACTCTTTTTCCTCTCTCTTTCTTACCCCTCACTCTCACCACGCACCCGTGTAGGAGACCTGCGTGCCTGTACCTACTGCCGGAAGATCGCCATGAGCTACGCCCACTCTGCAGACTCTGGCTGCATCGGTGAGGACCTGAGCGCCCTGTCCGACTCGCCCTGCTCTGTGTGCGTGGAGCCCAGCGAGCCCCGCACGCCCGTGGGCGGACGCAAGGCCAGCCGCAACATCTTCCTGGAGGAAGACCTGGCCTGGCAAAGGTGAACACAGACATGCAGACAGACATGCAATCAGAGAGGGATGTTTGATGCCTTATCCTTTAACCCTGCCCTTAACTCTGCCTCATTTTACACCCCTGCCTCTTTCCACGCCCCATCCTTCATTCTATACCCCTGCCTCATTTATGCTGGTACATTCATTTTCCTAACCAATCAGTTGTCTGTGTTTTTTAAAGATAGAGGAGCCTAAACCACTACATGATTGAGTGATCGGTGCATGTCTCTGGAGCATACTCTGTGCTCTTTGATTCTTGAGCAAAAACCATCTAATCAATTTCTCTTGGGGAATTTCCCAGGTCAATTTCTAATCTATAATAAGTTCTGGATTCTAAGCCTGTGCTTGTGATAATCAATTTGTTGTCATCAAATCCTGTGACAATCTTTGATCTGATAACTGTTCGCCTCCTCCTTGTTTCTCTGTGGACCTTTCTTTAAGAAAATCTTTTCCTCTCTCCTGGCATAGAAAAACTCCTATTGGGATGAGGAAGAAGTGAGTCTGGCTGTCATTCTTTCATTTGCCTTTCAAAGATCTGTTCATTCTTCTATGAGTTCTTCCTTACACTTTAGCTCTACCAAGAAGACGTTTGCATGCTTCTCTGAAACGAGTTTGTCTTGCATGGTGAACACTAGGCATGGGCCAATTACCGGTTTCAAGGTAAAGCGCGGTTTGAAAAAGTCACGGTTTCAATACCTCTCAAATTTTCCGTTATATCGTTGCTGCGGTATGAGCTGTCTTTTTTAAGTGTCTCGTTAAAGACGGAAAGTATAGGAATACCTCAGGTTTTACGCAGCGGAGAAAGTAACCCTCCGGTTGGTGCGAGCAACAATCAGTCACCATCAGATGAGCTAATAGCCGAAGGACGTGCACCACTGGAATTATTCCCTGCTGTATGGGAATCTTTCGTGTACCGAAAACATTCGGACGGCCACGGATGAAGGAAATACAATTTGTAAGACGTATTTTAGAGAATGTCCGACTTTTTTCTCGCAAATTTGTGATTTTTTTCTTCACTCGCCACCGTCGTAGATTAGGCTATTACAGGTCTCTCCAATCTCACGCAGTTGTTGTGCGACTATCTTCAACCATTTCTCACGCTGAGAAGCGCAGATTTCTGCGGAGTTGATCGTTGTCTCGAGTTATATAGTTTGTTAAAAACCAGACAAAAAGAAACACGGTATGGTAATCTCACGCCAAACTTTTGATAAAACTTGAGAGCCCTGCTACTACTTCTGCTATTTGTACCAAAATTAGGTCCTACATTTAGCTGGGGGTCACTTATATACTTTTATGTAAGTCTTCCACCGCCTGTGTGTATAAATTAAATTAAAACAATAGTTATGTATTGATCTTTTTTAATAAATAAAAAAATACCGTGAGGTTATCATACCATCAAAATCTGACACCGACCCATGCCTAGTGAACACATACATTTAGATTGTTTTGAGGTGTATTGAGAATAGCATTCATGTTTTGCAATATATGTGTGTCAGTTTAATTCACCAGGAGTCTCAGAACAGTGGTCTTAACTCCAGACTAAATGCACTCCAAGAGGATGTGGGCAAGTCACCAGCCAGGAAAAGGTTGAGACATTAATTTCAGCTCGCAGTCGAAAAAAGTATTTCAGGGATTATATTTTTTATATCTTTCACACTTATTTGTGTGTGTGTGTGTGTGTCTAGGTCCGCCAGTGTGACCAACCTGTCCCTGGACCGCTCCAGCTCTTCCATGGTGCCCTCCTATGACAGCTCAGTAAGCCCCCAGGCCAGCCGGGCCATGCCTGGGCTCAAGGGTGACCACGGCGAGGAGGAGAGGAAGATCCTACTGGTTAATCTCTCTTTCTGTTTCCCCATTTTACAATATGTTCTCTCTGGTGCTGGTTGAGTCTAAATGTGTGAATGATTTGTGCTGTTGCGCTGCCATCATGTAGGACTCATCCCAGCTGAAGGACCTGTGGAAGAAGATCTGTCACAACAACACCGGGATGGAGTTCCAGGACCACAGGTACTGGCTGAGGACATACCCCAACTGCATTGTGGGAAAGGAGCTGGTCAATTGGCTGCTGAGGAATGGTACCATTTCTACCAGGTAAATGTTCTCATGACCCTGAAGGGAGTATTTCATGGTACAACTCACTAGTATAAACTGACGTTTAGTGAATTTTATCTCTTGTTTGTCTTCTGGACTCTCTCTCTCTCCACCCCCTCTGTATGTCTCTGTCAGGGCCCAGGCTATAGCCATAGGCCAAGCTCTGGTGGATGGGCGCTGGCTGGACTGTGTCACTCATCATGACCAGCTGTTCAGAGACGAGTACGCCCTCTATCGCGCCCTCCAGGTGAGTAGCGGGCATGTGAGGTGAGAGAGAAGGACTACGGATACTCCTGAACACGTACTCATTCCCAGCGTCGTCTCTCCTCCTCTCCAGAACACCGAGTTCTCTGAGACGCCGTCACCCGACAGTGACAGCGTCAACTCCCTCGAGGGACACTCTGAGCCTTCCTGGTTCAAAGACATCAAGTTTGATGACAGCGACACCGAGCAGCTGGCTGATGAGAGTGATTACACGATGCAGAGTACGTACCCCTTCCCTGACCACGCCACTTGAGGGAGATCAACAGGAGATCAACTTTATGCCATGTACACTACGTGACCAATAGAATGTGGACACCTCACCATCACACCTACAGTATATGAGCTGGTTGGACATCTCATTCCAAAACCATGGGCCTTAATATGCCCCCCACGCACACACCCATTGATCTATATTAATGCTATCGCCCTCCCTTTGGGCATGGGAGCATTGTTGATTTGGGGAATGATGGGCTCAACAAGCAGGTGTCCAGATACGATTGGCCTAACTAGTGCAGTCATGATTTTGCGTTACCAAAAGAGCTCTATTGCATACATCCCTGTGTTAGACTCTGCCAGCCCCAGTAAGAGGACTTCAGTCAGTAGCTTCCAGTCAGCAGTGGACAGTGACTCAGCTGCATCCATTAACCTCAACATGGAGCAGGACAATGTCAACTTTCACATCAAGAAGCAGTCCAAGTACCCCCACGTACCCCCCCACCCTGCTGAGCAGAAAGGTGAGTGTAACAAGGCAGCACAATTAGTCGCTTTACACAAACTTTGATTAGCTAGAGGTACTAGAGGTAACACGTTTTTGGAATAGTTTAGATCGTTGATCGTATATTGATCTGTAGTGTGATAATAATATATTTTTACCTTAAGAAAACTAAAACGTATTCACCTTTTGCCAGCATCAGAGTACCTGATCTCAGAGGACGGAGGACAGAACATCTTAATCAGCGATGCCTTCATCAAAGGTAAAAACTTCCTGCTTTTCATTCTTTGTTCTACACTGTGCACGTGTGCACAACGCCAAAAGAGGAACCAATCCCCCTTCAGCCGGCCTGGTGTCAACAGGGCTAGAAAAAAAAGGTCATTGGTAGGTTTGAGCACCACACACACCCCCAGCTGTCTTCCCTCGTCACTTCCTCCCTCTCTTTGCCTATGCTCCCCTCAGAGTCTCTGTTCAACCGCCGTGTGGAGGAGAAGGCCAAGGAGATGCTGTTCACCCCTCTAGGCTGGCACCACAGCTCCCTGGACCAGCTTCGCGAGGAGAACGGAGAGAAGAAGGCTATGGAGAGACTGCTGTGAGGAGCAAACCAAGCAGCTTGACAATGGACGTGTGCTGAGTGCACCGTGTTGTACTGCTGTTTACATTGACTTGTCTGTTAGAGAATTTGCTGTGAATTAAGGACACTTTTGCCCTTGTTGAACCAGTTAGGTTAGACCTGCTTCTGGAATTATCTTTGACAACAGTTCAAGAAGGAACTTTCAGTTGTACTCTGGTCTGCACCGAGGTGTTGGTAGTTAGAGGTAGTTCCTGAAAAGCAAGCCACGGTAACGATCTCTTCCCTTCACAGCTCTGCCAACCATAGCCACATGATGGCACTGTTGCAGCAGCTGCTCTACAGCGAGTCCCTGTCCCTGTCCTGGCGTGACATCATCGTGCCCGTGGTCAGGCAGGTGGTCCAGACTGTGCGGCCTGACGTACGCAGCTGTGACGACGACATGGACATCCGCCAGCTGGTCCACATCAAGAAGGTCAGAATGACTGTCACAACTTTATTGTCAATCCCAGATTGGGCGTGTGCGACGGTTTCAGCAGTTCATTCTTTGTATTCTAGATTCCCGGAGGGAAGAAGTTTGACTCTGCCGTTGTCAATGGCTTTGCATGCACCAAGAACATTGCCCACAAAAAGGTAGGCATAGTGGCCTTTCCTGTGATAGCCCCCCTTCTCCACCTCTCCCCAAAGAAACTGCCTGACCTCCCTGCTCCCTGCGCAGATGAACTCCTACATCAAGAACCCCAAGATCCTGCTGCTGAAGTGCTCTATAGAGTACCTCTACCGGGAAGAGACCAAGTTCACCTGCATTGACCCCATAGTGCTGCAGGTCAGTCTGTCTCCCAGTACTAGGGGCCGTCGTCTTGTGACGTGCATGTTCTACATGGAACTGCACCAAGTGACGCGGGATACTATGGAGATCCCCTCCGCTTGACCTCCCCGCTCATCTGTTTGTTTCCCCAGGAACGGGAGTTTCTGAAGAACTATGTGCAGCGTATAGCGGATGTGCGTCCCAACCTGGTGCTGGTGGAGAAGACGGTGTCTCGCATCGCCCAGGAAATCCTGCTGGAGCACGGCATTACGCTGGTCGTCAACGTCAAACCCGTCAGTACCTAACCTCGCCTTCAACCTTCCAAGTCAGTTGGGCAACTGTTGGGTGTTTGCTTGTGTGGCTCTGCGAGGCTCACTTTTGCTTCTTGTGGATGTGTGTAGCAAGTGTTGGACCGGGTGAGTCGAATGACCCAGGGAGACCTGGTCATGTCCATGGACCAGCTGCTGACCAAGCCTCGCCTGGGCACCTGCCACAAGTTCTATCTGCAGTCCTTCCAGCTGGCCAATGGTGAGCAAGATGACTAACCTGCATAATTTTTCCCTTTGAATCCCATTCTGAATGTACAGTACTGTATATAGAATGTGTTGCGGGCTGTTTCAGAAAGGTTGCTTTTCAAGGAGGAAACGGGAGGTGGGTTTTTCCTCTCGTTCAATATGCAAGTACTTGATTTGATCTCACCATAGATACAGACAGGGGACTTTCCGCGGTGAAAGCCTACACAAGCTTAAGCATCAGTCATTTTGATACTCCAACAAAGGCCCTCCCTTTACCTAAACATGGGAATGCAGAACAACATCCTGCTCTGGCTATCTCTTGCTTTTCCTAATGTCAGCACTTGTATCCAAAGTGCATCTCTCAGTCTAAAGGTCCAACATTAAACTGCGTCTTGTTCTTTTCCATGGTCATACTGGGTCTGTCTTAGGTCAGGTCTTTCCTATCTTAATGTCTCCTGATTAACCTTTGTCAGTGACAGTTCATCTAAGGCAAGGGTACTCAATTAGAAACTCAAACGGTCCACTCACAAAATGTCCATTCAGTCCAGGGTCCGGAATAGTGATGGTTTATTTTCTGGCCCTTAGCTCAGAGTTCTGGGGGTAATTTTGTTGTGTCTATGCTTTGTGTCATAGTGATGTTTCACGTTAGCTATACCACAGGGCAACCGTCTCATTGCAGATTAAACACATTGGTTTTGTGCTCCCCGCCGGCAACACAATGCATACTTGTCAGTCCCTTCTGTCTGAAATTGGAAAAATCAACTTTTCATTCTTTGGTGGGTTTTGTCACGCTATGATTTTTGTTAAAGTCGAAACAGGTAGCTTACCGTTAGCAAATCGATTAGCCTGCGTTGTTGTGAATGACACACACAACCTGCGTGACCCAAAGAGAATGCGGCCAACATTGAGTGAGTGAGTTGTCATGGCGATTACTATTACAGCTCCTGATTGGATCTTTGGATTCAACACAGAAGATAGAAACCACATAGGAAAACAATAAAAGTGTGAAACCACACACAAATAAAAACTCTTGGATCATGACTAAATTAAAATGTTGATTTTGGCTTCGGTCCAAACTCTATTGCGTCTGGGTCCGGATCCAAACTGCGGTCCGCCTATTGAGTATCCTCGATCTAAAGTAACCATTCAGTCCTTAGTCAGTGATAGTTCATCTAAGCTAAGTCAGACAGTTTAGCTAGTAGTTTCACACAGTTTTCGGCCACAACAAATGTATATTTGTTTTTGTTTATCTTGATAGGTTTTTCCTCCTTCCCTTCCTCCCACCATTCAGACAACGTGAAGACGCTGATGTTCTTCGAGGGCTGTCCTCCTCAGCTGGGCTGCACCATCAAGCTGCGCGGGGCTTCAGAGTACGAGCTGGCCCGGGTGAAGGACATCATCGTGCTGATGGTGTGTGTGGCCTACCACTCCCAACTGGAGATCTCCTTCCTGATGGACGAGTTTGCCATGCCGCCAAGCCTGGGCAAAAGCAGCTCTTTCCCCTGTCTGCTGGAGAGCACCACTGCGGAGGAGGAGGAGGAGGAGGAGGAGGGACAGGGAGGAGGAGGAGGAGGAGGAGAGAAAGGAACAGGAGGAGCACTTGGAGTGGAGATCCAGGGAAAGGGGGTCAACGGAAATACCGTCCCCATGGGAGGTCCCCCTGGGCAGCTGGAGGAGAAGCCTCCCTCTGGCAGGCTGCCTTGTGTCTCCGAGTCCCATGTCAAGGACAGCGAGAGCCCTAATGGCAACAAGAAGCAGGCTTTGTCCCCCTTGTCCTCCCATGGGGCTGAGGGGTTGGGCTCCGCAGTAATGAACTCCACACCCTTGTTCAACCCCTTGGCCCCTCTACCTCCCGTGTCTCCACCCTACCTCATCGATGACCTGGACCTGGACCCGGAGCCGCAGGAGCTGGGAGGAAAGACGGAGGTGGAGGGGTCGGCAGGCCTCTCAAGGGGGGAGTCCGGGGAGGAGAGCTCGTGCTCCGAGACGGTTCCCCGGCTCTTCAGGGACCCGCTGCAGGATGACACCGGGCTGTTTGTCACCGAGCAGGTGGCCTCGACGGACGACCGCCTCAAGTCCATCTCGTCGGCCTTCAAGCAGGAGCTGAAGGACATCATCCTCTGCATCTCTCCTTTCATCACCTTCAGGGAGCCCTTCCTCCTCACTCCTGCCGGCCTTCGCTGCCCCAGCAGGGACTATTTCCCCGAGCAAGTAAGTGGTTTGGCTGTACAACTTGAAGTATTCCTTTTCAATTTTGTCTCCACTTCCCTCCAAGCCATGGCAATGATCAATAGGTCTAAGTGTCTCCAGTCCATTCCTGATCCATGGCACTGGAGTTATAACGTGTTCCCCCCCCCCCCCCCCCCCCCCCTCCCCCGTAGGTCTACCTCTCTCCACTGCTCAACAAGGACTTCAAGGAACTGGACTGCCGCAGGAAGAGGCAGCTGCTCAAGGACTCCGCCCCGTCGTCGTTCGGGGGCGTGGCCAACGGCGGCCCTCCGCCACGGCCCGTGGAGGTTCGGCCCTCCCACCGGCTCACCAGTGCCCGCATCGCAGAGCACCTGGGCAGCAGCCAGGACCTGGCCAAGATGCTGGCCGACTACCGCGCCCAGGGCGGGCGCATCCGCCAGCGGGCAGAGGTCGACCCCTTCGTGTCGTCCACCTTCAGTCGTCCACCTTCTCGTGAGCCCTCCATCAAGGCACCCGTCAAGGCCGACAGCGAGGACGAGAAGCCGGCGGGACAGAATGACGTGACGTGGGCCTCTAAGGTGATACCGAGCTCCTGATCAAGACAGCGTACCGCAGGATGTTGTGGAGTCCCTCTCAGTCCTGTACTGTACTGCTCCTCCTAGGCTCCTCTCTGTATGTTGATTGGAGGATGATTGGATGGGTGATTGTGTTGTTGTGAAGCTGTGTCTGGTGCCAATGTCATCACATTCAATACTCGGTCCATGCTGAATTGCCTTTTAGAACTCAGGGAAACGAGTTGATAAGAGAGTTGTGACTCAGAAACAGCCCATCTTACCTGTCCCCTCGTCTCATTCAGCCAATGCTGGTCTCAGACCAGTGTGGTCTATTGATGACGAGTGGAGCCCACCACCTCATCCCTGACCTGAGATCTATTGGGGAGACTGTGAGTGCACTGGTGTGCTCTTCTGAATAGCACCATTTGACCCTTGACGGCTTGTTGAGCTTTGTTGTTGTTGTGTTTGCTTTTGTCTTCAGCTGGACTGTCTGAACCCGGTGAACCACCAGCGGCTCTGTGTCCTCTTCAGCAGCTCTTCAGCCCAGTCCAACAATGCCCCAAACCCCTGCGTCAGCCCCTGGTAAACCCCTCCTATCTCCTCCTGACCGCCCTTGGTGACCCATCAGACAGGCCTGCTGACAGCTCTAGAAGGTTCCAACCCTGTTCTCAAGCATGTTCTGTTCCCCTCACACAGGATCGTGACTATGGAGTTCTATGGAAAGAATGACCTCACTCTTGGCATATTTCTGGAAAGATACTGTTTCAGGTGAAGCATGCTCTTCAACCATACCATGTTGTACCAACATCAACAACTTTTGCTAATACATTGCAATGATATACAGTGCCCTCCAAAAGTATTGGAACAGTGAGGCCAATTCCTTTATTTTTGCTGTAGACTGAAAACATTTGGGCTTGACATCAAACGATGAATGTGAAACCAGAGATCAACGTTTCAGCTTTTATTTCCAGGTATTTACATCAGGATCTGATGCACAAATTAGAAAATATCACCTTTTTGTTCGAACCCACCCATTTGTCACGTGAGCAAAAGTATTGGAACATATGACTGACAGGTGTGTTTTGTTGCCCAGGTGTGTCCTATTACATACATTATTCAATCAATAAATACCACTGAATGTCTACACTCAGGTTCAGATTGGGTAAGATAGGTTTTGTCTATGCAGACTGTATTCAGAGGTGAAAACAACATGAAAACCGGAGCGCTGTCTTTGGGTGAAAAACAAGCAATTGTGAGTCTTAGAGAAGATGGAAAATCAATCAGAGCCATTGCAGAAACATTGGCCATAGCCAGTACAACCATTTGGAATGTCCTGAAGAAGAAGAAAACTACTGGTGTACTAAGTAACAGACGTCGAACAGGTAGACCAAGGAAAACATCAGCAGTTGATGACAGAAACATTGTGAGAGCTGTAAAGAAAGACCCTAAAACAACTGTTAGTGAGATCAGCAACAACCTCCAGATGGCAGGAGTGAAGGTATCACTATCTACTGTTCGCAGAAGACTTCATGAACAAAAGTACAAGGGCTATACCAGAAGATGCAAACCACTCATTAGCAAGAAGAATAGGAAGGCCAGGCTGGAATTTGCCAAAAAGTACAGAGATGAACCTCAAAAATTCTGGGACAAAGTTTTATGGACTGATGAGACAAAGATTAACTTTTACCAAAGTGATGGAAAGGCTAAAGTTTGGAGAAAGAAAGGAACTGCTCATGATCCCAAACACACAAGCTCATCTGTGAAACACGGTGGAGGTAATGTCATGGCTTGGGCTTGCATGGCTTCTTCTAGGACGGGCTCATTAATCTTCATTGAGGATGTAACACATGATGGCAGCAGCAAAATGAACTCGGAAGTCTACAGAAACATTTTGTCTGCCAATTTAAGGAAAGATGCAACCAAACTGATTGGCAGAGCCTTCATCATGCAGCAAGATAACGACCCAAAACACACTGCCAAAACAACAAAGGAGTTCATCAGGGGCAAGAAATGGAAGGTATTAGACTGGCCAAGTCAATCTCCAGACTTAAACCCTATAGAGCATGCATTTTACCTGCTTAAGAGGAGACTGAAGGGAGGAACCCCACAAAACAAACAACAACTGAAAGAGGCTGCAGTGAAAGCCTGGGAAAGCATCAAAAAGGAAGAATGCAAAAGTTTGGTGACGTCAATGGGTCACAGACTTGCTGCAGTTATTGAAAGCAAAGGATTTGCAACTAAATATTAAGTCTTATTCACTTAAATATGTTTTAAGTATATCTGTTCCAATACTTTTGCTCACATGACAAATGGGTGGATTCAAACAAAATGTGATATTTTCTTAGTTGTGCATCAGATCCTGATGTAAATACCTGGAAATAAAAGCTGAAACGTTGATCTCTGGTCTCACGTTCATTATTTGATGTCAAGCCCAAATGTTTTCAGTCTACAGCAAAAATAAAGGAATTCGCCTCACTGTTCCAATACTTTTGGAGGGCACTGTACCTTTTTCAATCAAACGATTTCTGTCGGGTCTGTGTGGTGCAGGCCATCCTACCAGTGCCCCAGCATGTTCTGTGAAACTCCCATGGTGCACCACGTCCGACGCTTTGTCCACGGCAGCGGCTGTGTCCAGATTGTCCTGAAGGAGCTGGACTCTCCGGTCCCTGGCTACCAGCACACCATCCTCAACTACTCCTGGTGCCGCATCTGCAAACAGGTCAAACTGAGGACGAGGCCCTCCCGCGCGCAGCCTGCATGGTACCAACACATGTCTCTGGTCTGTCCTACGTCTCTGCTCACGTCCTCTCTCCCTGTCACCCCTCGCCGGCACTGTAGGTGACTCCCGTGGTGCCTCTGTCCAATGACTCGTGGTGCATGTCCTTCGCCAAGTACTTGGAGCTGCGTTTCTATGGCCACCAGTACATGCGGCGGGCCAACGCCGAGCCCTGTGGCCACTTCATCCACAAAGACTACCACCAGTACTTCTCCTACAATCAGATGGTGGCCTCCTTCAGGTCAGTGCAGCCACGGCACTCTGCTCGTCGGGCTCTAAGCCAACCCGTGGAGGAGACCGAGGTGGAAGATGATGTGGGAGCCGTATGTTTACAACGAATATGTGTTTTTGTGTTCACCTCAGCTACATCTCAGTGAGGCTGCTGGAAATCTGCCTTCCTCCTCCCAAGATCTTCATCAGGAACCAGGGGCCCTCCAAAGCCAACATGCAACTGGACCTCAAGGACTTCACGCAAAAGTAAGGCGACCTTTCACGTCCGCATACAGAAATACGATTTATTGACCCCATCGTATCAAGTTGGGGCTTCCATGTTACTACAAACCCTGTCCTTTTTCTGTTTCTACCTTGCTACATTGGCAGAGTGACCCAGGTGTACCTCGCCATAGACGACCGCCTTACCTCCCTCAAGACCGACACCTTCAGCAAGTCAAGAGAGGAGAAGATGGAGGACCTGTTTGCCCAGAAAGATGTACGCTCCCCGTCGAGACAGTGAACCTTTCTGAACGCCACGCGGAACACTTAAGTCTCTTTTGCACGTTGGCCCACAACTCCAGTTCAGCGTTGGTGAGCTGTGTGTGTGTGTGCGTGCGCAGATGGAGGATGCGGAGCTCCGGGCCTGGATAGAGAAGCTGCAGGCCCGCCTGCAGGCCTGCAGCGTGGACTCCCCCCAGCACCTGCAGACCGTCCTGGAGTCGGTGGTGCTGAAGAAGCAGAGCCTGTGTGAGACCCTGCAGTCCTGGAACACCAGGTGATCCACTCCCCCCCACCCCCCTCACCGGCAGCCTGTCTCTTTCTAACGGCTGCTTCGTCGGGGTTACGGCAGTGCGTGGCGGGGCTCCTCCACACCCCTTGACTCCTACTGACCGTCCTCCCCCCTCCCCCTGCTGTAGGCTGCAGGATCTGTTCCAGCAGGAGAAGGGCAGGAAGCGTCTGTCTGTCCCGCCCAGCCCCGGGAGACACAGACAGACAGAGGAAAGCAAGGTCGGTGCTCTGTGGATACACTGACGTTTCCGGATCAGCTCCCCCCCAGATCCAACCAACGTTTTGTCTTCTCTTAGAGTGTGCTGTATGTTGTGTTGACTCCGGTCTGCGTTTTGATTGACAGACAAGTGCCCTGGAGTCTTCTCCCCGGAACCCCTCTCCTGTGGTTCAGAATGGTGATAAAGGTGAGTGGCTTGGCCCTGCTTTAGGTTCCGTCATTTGCTGAGGCGTGCGAGGCTGATGGGCGTGTCTATGTGTTTGATTGACAGAGGACCGTCACCTGAACACACTCCCGTCACTGTCTAGCTCCTCCTCCTTGCTGCCGTCACCAGGGGAACCAGGCTCGGAGCCACTCACCTCTGGACCCTCCTTCCCTGAACTGGACTCTGTCAGCATCCCAGAGGGTATCCTCACACACACACACATGCACAAACTGACTCGGCACACATAACACACACTACATATACGTAGCTCTGACTTTCTCCATGCCTGTCTCAGACGTGTTTGATGGACACCTGTTGGGCTCCGCTGACAGTCAAGTGAAGGAGAAGTCTACCATGAAGGCCATCCTTGCCAACCTGTTGCCGGGCAACAGCTACAACGGCATTCCCTTCCCCTTGTGAGTCTAAGCTTGTCAAGCGTTTCCATTGAACAACATTTCAGTCCGGGACCGCGCTCACTCTTTGTAGACTGTGAAAGCATTGGGCGTTTTTTTCTGATTGTGTGGTGACGTGTGTTGATCAGCGATCCAGACAAGCATTATCTGATGTACGAACACGAGAGGGTCCCCATTGCCGTGTGCGAGAGAGAACCCAGCTCCATCATCGCCTTCGCTCTCAGGTAAGGACCTCTCCTCCCCTCTCGGTTACAGCCTCAACCAAGACAGGTCCTGGTCTGTCCTCTGCTAACCGTCTCTTGGGAACAGTGGAAGGACATTGGCCTAACGTTGTGTTAATCCTAATCTGCTAATCCTCCAGCTGTAAGGAGTACAAGACGTCTTTGGATGAGCTGTCGAAGACGCCCGGGAAAGCGGGAGGAGAGGAGAGCACCCAGAACATCACGTAATGAACCTCCTCCTCTTGAACTGCACACACATAGAGGGGATAGCTCAGTGGTTAGAGCATTTGGCTGCAGATCAAGAGATTGCAGGGTCAAATTCCCCTCTGTTCTGTACGTCGCTTTGGATAAAAGCGTCTGCTAAATGACTGTTACATGAATCCATGACAATATGTAGTTTAACTCCAACAAAATCTAGGTTGGTTACATTGTTACATAGATTAAATCACACACAGTTGACTGCATTCCTCGGTTTAGAAAGAGTTGCATGTGATGATGCTGACTGGCCTGTTTCCGGTTCTGTCCGTGTGCGGCCGCTGCAGCTCTGACGGCCGGGTGAAGAACAGCCCTGCCAAGCCCAACGAGACCACCTCCTCCCAGACTGGCCGCAGCAGCTTGGATCCTGACCCACTCAGTGAGTGCCCCTCTCCAGGGTCGAAGGTCAAAGTCCTAACCTGGGCAGTAGATGGGGAGACCTGACCTGAACTAATCAGTCATACAAATGAATACCCCCACCTTCTAGACTTCATCTAAGATGCCTGTAAGAAAAAAAAAAAAATGCTAGATGATGTTCTGGAGCTAACAAGCGTATATCTCTGTATTGCAGAGGATTCTGATGGAGGAGACAAGCACAAGAAACAGGCTGGGAACCCACACATTGAGCTACGTGAGTCTCACTCCTTCTGTCCCCCTGTCGATCACTCCCGCACTTCCGTGCCCCTGTCTTCAGTGTTTGACCGATCTGTTGGCAATGAAACATGACCTCAAAGATCGACCCTTAGCTCTCCATAATTCAGCCTTACCGATACTACTTGGGCTGTGTGACGACCTGCATCGATCACCCCGCTCGTTTCACAGAGTTCTCTGACGCCAACGCCAAGTTCTACTGTCGGATTTACTACGCTGAGGAGTTCCACAAGATGCGCGAGGAGATCATGGAGAGCTCGGAGGACGACTTTGTCCGCTCGCTGTCCCACTGCATCAACTGGCAGGCCCGGGGGGGCAAGTCCGGGGCAGTCTTCTACGCAACGGAAGGTAACTGCACACGCACACACCCGACTGTATACAAGCCATTTGACTCCTTTCTTTTCTATCATATGTTCATTCCATCCTCTGTGATCGAGATCTACAAAGGTCCAGCCCTGTGGTCTCCAGCCTGCGTTGCTAGCCTGCTTTGCCTCTCTGTCCTCAGACGACCGCTTCATCCTGAAGCAGATGCCCAGGCTGGAGGTCCAGTCCTTCCTGGACTTTGCTCCTCATTACTTCACTTACATCACTGGAGCTGTGCAGCAGAAGGTTAACTCCTTATTAGCATCTGGTGTTGACGCTCTCTAATTCGCTTGTGTGGCTTAGTAGAGGAACTAATGAACTAATGTGGTGGTTGCTTAGACAATGTGAACTTGACCCGGAAATGGTTTGTTAAACCACGTTTCACCCTATTTCCCCCCCCAAGCGTCCGACGGCCTTAGCCAAGATCCTGGGTGTGTACCGAATCGGCTACAAGAACTCCCAGAACAACACTGAGAAGAAGCTGGATCTCCTGGTCATGGAGAACCTGTTCTATGGCCGCAAGATGGCCCAGGTGTTTGACTTGAAAGGTTCCCTGAGGAACCGCAACGTGAAGACCGACTCGGGGAAGGAAAGCTGTGAGGTGGTCCTGCTGGATGAGAACCTTCTGAAGCTGGTCCACGACAACCCTCTGTACATCCGGGCCCACTGCAAGGCTATCCTGAGGGCCGCCATCCACAGCGACGCCTACTTCCTGTCCAGCCACCTGATTATCGACTACTCCTTGCTAGTGGGGCGCGACGACGCTACCGACCAGCTGGTGGTGGGCATCATAGGTGAGGGATGATAATACGGCCACAGGCAAATGGATTTCTGCTTTAAGTGCTCCCCTTTCCTTGTCTTTCTGATAGCGTTGGATACTGCGCTAAATCTCTTCCCTATATTAATTCAGATTACATCCGCACTTTCACGTGGGACAAGAAACTGGAGATGGTGGTCAAATCCACTGGGATCCTTGGGGGACAAGGTAACTGAGAATACCCAGTGTTGTCGCTAGCTATTGCCTATTTTCACGTGTGCACGTATTAAACGTGTGACGTGTCGGCTGATGCGCGTGCCTGTCTGTGTCCACAGGGAAGATGCCCACGGTGGTGTCACCTGAACTGTACCGAGCTCGCTTCTGTG
The DNA here is from genome assembly GCF_021917145.1 of Hypomesus transpacificus. Taxonomy (NCBI): domain Eukaryota; kingdom Metazoa; phylum Chordata; class Actinopteri; order Osmeriformes; family Osmeridae; genus Hypomesus; species Hypomesus transpacificus. Next base: position 8,589,008 of record NC_061082.1, read on the forward strand.
AGGCTATGGACAAGTATTTCCTCATGGTGCCTGACCACTGGACTGGCCTTGGGGTCAACTGCTGAGAACCCTGGATCTGCTCTCATACACTATAAATATGTGTCTTTTCCTTTCCCACACCCTGACACTTAATCACAGACACTCCCTCAGATTCACTTCCCAGTCCCCTGCTGGAGAATCCTTGGCCCAGCGGGGGGGATCCTCAGAAGCTCACTGAACAATGAGTTGTTTGATTATTGAGTAATGAAAGCAAGGAAAGTATCCTTTGTCTCAGACTCACTCGTCAGTAACTGTACCCTTCTGACAGCGCTGGTTAACCTATTACCCAGGCTCTCTTCAGTATTCTGGAACATCTTTTCAAAGGACAGTGAAAGAAAGCAAATACTGGGGGAAAAAAGGAGAATCTTAACTGGACCTAGTTTGGTGAACAAATAATCAATGTAATGTAAAAGTTTGTAAATGTACAGAGATTATGTAATTAAAGAGAAATAACACTGCTTGGTCACGGTTTGGAACGGTGACAGATTCTTTGACTCCTAATTTTGCAATCAGATGACAAGGGTGGTACAATACACCAGATTTACATGAGAACGATCCCCAAGACTTGATCATAGCAATAGTTTAATGTGTGTATGCAAACCAACACTGTTAAATTAAACTGTTTTATTCTAGAATTGTACAATTCATATAAAACAAAGGGTTGCTGACAGCCCTCAGCTGTACATACTGCATCAAGAACTGGTCTGAGCATTTGACACATCGATACAGATTGTCACAACTGGTGGTGCTCTGGTGGTTTAGTAATACTGACAGATCTGGTCTCACGCATCTCATGAACTTTAATTCAGAAAATATTACAGGCAAGCTAACACTGCTTTTTTCATAGGTGTGTGTGCGTAGCATGGTTGGGGCCAGCTCAATTTCAGTCTAAGAAAGGCTTGAATATTTTTTTTTAATAATATATCTTTTATTTGCCATTAAATAACTGCAAATCCTAGAAAAAGAAAGGCCTTTCCTCCGTTTGCTTCCTGAAAGGATTGAGTTGACTCCAAGCGAGGTGCTCTGGGTTTTCTGTGTAATAGATTATTAGACAACGTTGTGCTTTGCTAAAACCATATGTACAAAAGCTGATTTTAAAACTTCACTTCATTAGACATATTAGACCCATTCTCTCACAAACACCCCTTAACACACACACAGCTTTATGACTGTCGCTAGAGAGATCAGATTGGTGTGAGGTTTTTCTCCTCAGGGATATACGGTACGACATTTGATAAGACAGCAGAACAGTCTCCCAGTGTACAAGAACCAACTCTGATCTCCAATCAACCCCATAACACTCACTTCACACACATACACAAACAGGGAAGTTTGTTTCCTTGCACAGAGGAAATATTTCCAACTTTTTTCCAAGTAAATGTACAAAACAGATGACTCGTGAATACAAAGACATGTAACAAGGCACTGGACAAGTTTGAGAGACTGGCACATCGTTGGTAGGTAGACAAACGGTAGGGGGACGTGGGCAGGGGAGATCAGGAGAAAGGGAGTGGTCAAGGCCCTGTGTTAACTTTACATTATAGGTGCTGGCAGTATTTGTACCATCTCAGTAAATACCATACAACTGACAGAGTTCCTAAGCCCCTTACTTAGGCATTCTTATGACCTTGTATAATCATGTGGAAACTCAGGTAATATTAGACATCATAATAGTTGTTTTTTTTGTTGTATCAGGACAGGTGAAAACAGGCAGCAGACTGGGGTAAAAACAGCTAACCAATTCAAACATGATACGGTTAGGGTGAGCTTGATTTTGTTAGGCAGTGGAGCCACATTGAAAGTCTTACGTGTGCAAACTAAGCATGCAAGGAAATGAAATCAAGCTCACCTCAAGAACTTCACATTTGAAATACATCAGATGTATCTGTCCCGTAGAGACAGAGAGATACCCATACAACCATTCTTACTCATGGAAAAGTGTTTTTTGTTTTGTAACTCAGTTTCTGGAGATAGTATAGATACTTCCTGATCTATGCTTCAGTTTGTCACCAGGCAGCTTTTAGCTTTGGCCTATGTACCTTTGAAAGAACACCCAGCAACAGGAATGGACATAACATATGTTAAGTAATATTTTTGGTTACGTCAACCAAAATCTTTCAAAATAAAACAAGGTTAAACTCTATTGTTCTTCCTCCTGGTCCTCTTTTTGTACAAACAGTAAAAAATGGCTTTAAGAAAAGTCTCAGATGCCATCTTAGTCATGCTGAGACATAGTACCGAGGTGGGTCTGGACAATACCCCACAAGTAGAGTCATCCTTCTGTAGAGACAGGTCCTTTATGCAGGCTCCCCCTGTGGAGGAGTGAGCACTGAGGAGAAAGGCCGAACAGGGGGACGTTGGGAGGGGGGAGGGAATGTGCAGAGCTAAGGCCCTCAGACTGCATCCTTCATTCTCTACCCCGCTCCCTGAAGTCTGCACTCACACAACACACAATAAAAACACTGGGTTATGTATGACCAATGAGGAGTTGGGTTCACACTGTAATCTTTGAAACCTGGCATACAATCCATGAGGTGAACAAGTGTCTACTTAGGGCAGGGGGGTGGGGGGGTAGAGAGTGAGGGTGCCGACAAGGAAGTCCGTCAGCTGGCGGTCAAAATGTTTCAGAGTCCGAGTCGTTCTCGGTGGTGCCCTCGCTGGAGGGTCCCGAGGGGTTCTTGGGGCTGCGTGGCCCCCGGGACGACTTCCCCGCACGGGGGAGCTGTCTCAGCAGGGAGCCTGGGGAGGGGGCTCCAGAGCTGCAAGGGGAGCAGAAAGGCATCATGGTAGCCAGAATGAGAGCCAGACAGTCAGCCACCTCCCTGCTAGGGGCGCAAGCCAGAGCAGGAGTCAGACCTAAGAGAGAGAAAGAGAGACAGACAGGGAGGTGGAGGACGGAAAGGGGGAGGAGAAACGGGGGAGATGGAGGGAGGAAGAACAGACCAAATGGACAGGAAGCAGGGGCGAGGCAGAGGGAGGGACGGGGGAATGAGGAAGACACCAGAGAAAGCAGCATTCCATTAGTAGACAGCCAGCACAGACATGACATAGACCACAAGACACACTGAATACAGGCAAACAACCACCGCGCTCTCTTCCAGAACCTGAGAACAGGACTCGCCAGGTAGGGAACACGGGGACAGGGAGCTGCGATACAAACCCATCACACCGCGGGACACACACACGCAGTCTCTTCCGTTTCCCCTCTGAGCGCGGTACATAGAGCACAGCAGCAGGAGGCTGTCATGCCGTGCTGTCAGAGACAGACACACAGGTAGGCAGGCAGGCAGGCATGCGGCAAGGCGCCTTGCACGGCGGGCTCCGGGGGGGCACACCTACCGTTCTCATCCAGCATCTGGACGCTGGCGCCCCGGGACAGCAGCTCCTGAACGGCCTGCTTCAGTCCGCTCCGGGCCGCCAGGTGGAGGGGACTGAGAGGGAGGCAAGCACAAGAAGGGAAGGCTTTCCAATGAGTCTCTTCGAAACCCGCGAGAAAACGTATCGTTACGGACAACGCGCTCTGGCGTCGCGGGGGGGGAACTCACGTCTGCAACGCTGCGTTTGTGGCACTTATGAGGGCGGAGTCGGTCAGTTTCTCCAGGATGAACAACGCACAGTCCTCCTTCCCCTGGGGGAGAGGAGAGAGGTGGTTACGGTTCCACTTCTCCCATCTAGGGGGATGTCCTTTAAAACAGCTGGAGAGTGGCTGACAGGTGAACTTACTGCACTGCAGGCCAGGTGGAGGGCCGTGTTACCATCGTGGTCTGTCAGACTCAGATTGGCCTTGGCACTGGTCCACAGCAGCTCTGGAGGACACACACACACGACAGACTTGGCTGTAGGAATGACCACTAGACATGACATCCTTCGAGTGTGTCACACACACACAAACACGCGGACAGACACACAGACAGACAGTCAATAAATGGGACTCATACCGACTGCCCCAACTCCGCCCTTCTCGGCAGCCATCATCAAGGCAGTGCGCCCTGACCGGTCAACGGTATCTACAGGTGCATCGTGGGACAGGAGGAGCTGGACACAGTCCACATGGCCAGAGAAGGCTGCAGCGTGGAGAGGTGTCCTGTCAGAGGAGAGGGGGGGGGGGGGGGGGGGGGAGGGGGGGGCAGAGACACGGGAGGAGGGAGAGAGCAGCACGTCAGGACAAGCTTGGTGAAATAAGACACAGAGGGCTTCGTTAGCATGTAGCACACACACACACACACACACACACACACACACACACACACACACACACACACACACACACACACACACACACACACAGGTCCTACCTGTCTTTGGCATCCTTACAGCTGACGATGTCCGAGCCCATGGCCTCCAGGAGCAGAGAGGCGCACGGCTCGTGGTCGTTCATTCTGGAGAGTCGACCCGCAAACACACAGAACGTCAGCACTGAGGACCTCGGCTTCATGCATTCAAGGGGCACGATTCACGGCAAACCCCCCTCTGAGCCCGTTTAACAAACTCTCAACTCACACAGCACAGTGCAGGGGGGTGAAGGGGTTTCCATCTATACAGCGACAGCCTTTCTGTTCCAGCAGTACCTCGACGCAGCCCTCGTGACCTGGGAACACAAACCGGCTAACGTTAACGCGCATACACACACACACACACACACACTGTAGGATCTCAAAATCCGTTTGGAAGAATCCCAATAAGCCTGCCGTGTGGGGCTTGACCAAACAAGCCGTTAAAGGCTGGCTGATATTCCAGCCGCGGCTGTGGCTGTGTCTGGGGTCGACTCACCGTAGTAGCAGGCCCAGTGCAGAGGCGTGTAGCCCTGGAGGTCCCGGAGGGGGGGCAGGGGGGGCTCGGAGCAGGCGATGCTCAGCAGCTCGCTCAGCCACGAGGCGTAGCCCCGAGCCGCCGCCAGGTGGATCGACGTGCGGCCCCGGGCGTCGCCGAGCAACACGGAAGCTTCCTGCTCCAACAGACACTGGACGCATTCTTCCTGGCCGCAGAGCAACTGGTGAGGGGGGGGGGGGGGGGGGTTAGCCACGGAATCAAGACAACGACCAAGCCCCAATCCCACAGGTGTGACGAGACGTTTTGCATGTTTACACTCAGCCCCCCCCCTCCCAAACACGCATCTTTTACCCCTAGGTGCAGGGCAGTCAGGCCGTGGCTGTTGGCCGTGTCCACGCTGGCCTCTCTCTCCAGCAGCAGGGACACAGCATCCACATGACCCCCGGCGACAGCCAGCATCAGGGGAGTCCTGCCAGCCACAGGAGGATGGAGACACACAGCACACAGAACATCTGAGTCATAGGAGCAGCAAAGACACACAGAGGGGCGCAACAGCAGAACAGCAGCCTGAGAAAGGGACAAAGATGGGGACAGAGAGACAGAGCTAGAGAGAGAGAAGGAGAGAGAGAGAGAGAAAAAGAGAGACAGAGAAAGAGAGACAGAGAGAGAGAGAGAGAGAGAGAGAGAGAGAGAGAGAGAGAGAGAGAGAGAGAGAGAGAGAGACAGAGACAGAGAGAGAGAGAGACGGAAGGAAGGCGGACACTCACTGTCCCTGAGAGTCAGCTGCCTCCACCAGGTCTGCGCTGTCCGAGTCGTCCAGCAGGAGGCGTACACACGACGTGTGTCCATTCATCACTTACAGAGGGAAGAGGACCAAGAAGAAGAAGAAGAAGAGAACCGGAGGGCATTTTCAAACGTACACCTACAAACCCCTGTACACAGGGACGGTGGATTCCCACAAACATCCCCAGATAGCTAGGCCGTGACGGGTTACCTGCCAGATGCACGGCGGTGCGCCCGTGGTTACTGTCCGTGCTCCTTGGCGACGCCCCCTGGCTGAGCAGAGTGTGGACGCAGTCCGTGTGGCCCCTGAGAGCTGCCAGGGCCAGGGGGGTCCTGCCGGCCTCGTCCCCCTGGTCCACCTCCCTCTCCCCCTGCAGCAGCACCTCCAGCGCCTGGGCGTGGCCGTGGTAAGCCTGGAGGGCAGGGAGAAAAGGCTGAATCAGCAGGGATTCATATGGAGTGTGTGTGTGTGTGTGGGTGACTCACAGCTAAGTGGAGAGGACTCCTGGCACTGCTGGAGTCAGCGTCTTCCTGGTGACTCTCGTCTCGATCCAACAGCTACAACAGACAAGTGTTCCGTTGAGCCACACATGTTGACCAGCAGAGGGGGCAAGAGCGGGAAATTCACACAGTGCTCGAGGGCAACACAGAGCTATTTCCGGAATATGTCGTTTCCTCTGCAAAGAGAACTTAATAGAGAATAATGCATAGCCTGTGTGTGTGTGTGTGTGTGTGTACACTCACCAGTTCCAGGCAGTGCCTATGGCCATAGGCTGCAGCATAGTGAACAGGGCTGTATCCCTGCTTGTCTTTTAAGGAAGCAGTCGCGCCACTTAGTAACAGGAACTCCAAACACCTGTGGTGACGGAGGATATTGCATCGGCAACGAATGAACATTCACTCTGCATGCGCGGCCAAGCAGGTTTGACATACAAACAAATCAGGTCGTGTGAGGAAGAGAGGTGGAGAGAGCCATGTCATGTACCAGATGTATGCAAAGTGTATTCAAACAGGACACAAAGAGACTGAAAGTTAAAGAGACCACATTGTTCCGTTTTTTTGGGGATGTGCCCGTACGTAAACAGCCAGGGGGAAAAGCTTTAGACGGCTTGTATTTACACGAAGCCAAGTGGTGAGAGACCGCGTCGAGAGAACCGGAACACGGTTCGACTCCGCGTGCTCCTGCGAAGCATCCACTACGCTGCTCACGCCGCTCGTTCAGGATCCGATCGTGCCGTTAAACGTACCGATACACGGAGCACAACAGATCCCGGTCTAAAACATTGGCTACGTGTATAAGGGAAGCTAAGCTAGGCAGCAGTGGGATGCAGAGAGGTGGATAGAGGCAGAACTCACAAGGCTGCCTCCTTCTCCTTCTCTGCCTGGACTCCATCACTCTCTGGCTCCAGAGCAACACGACGCCTTACAAAGGGACAGAGAGAGAGACAGAGACAGAGACAGAGAGACAGAGAGAGAGAGAGTGAGAAAAAAGAGTGATGAGATTCTTCCTATCCTGTTGGCACGGCCCCAGTGTTAGCACACGGCCAATTTGATTCGAAAACATTCAAATCCCCTGTGGCACCACCCTGGCAGGTTTGGGGTTTTACACGCAGTTGTTGTGCTGAGAGGCCTTCGTTCACTTCCGCAGGGCCAAGCTCACCTCCTGTCGAGGTCAGACGCAGCAGCGTAGTGCAGAGCAGAGCGCCCCCACTGGTCGGTGGCATTAATGCAGGTTCCACACGACACCAGAGTCTCCAGGCACTGATAGTGACGACTGGCTGCAGCATAGTGAAGAGGGGTCCTGTCCAGGCAGAGAACACGTATTGGATCCACACTCACTCTGTTATATGCCGACGCATTAAATAAGACTCTTGACAGAGCTAAAGCTGGTGGACTGAATTGCTGAGTCACGTCGCTACGGGTAAAATGCTCTGACCACAAAACACAGGAACACACCTACACAGGAACTGGGGGGAGGAACTGATGAACAGTCCAAAGCCGTTCCCCACGAGGCCCCACTAGACCTCACAAACATGCATTTCGTATCCTCCAAATCCCCATTCGGACTGTCATTTAGAATCAGTCGGAAGGCTAATCTGAGCCGTGTCACCGAGGGCCACTCACCTGCCCCACTTATCCCTCCTGTTGTGATCTCCACCGCTACTCAGGAGCAACTTCACACACTCCACATTCCTGAGAGAGAGAGAGAGAGAGAGACATAGACATAGAGAGAGACAGAGAGAGACAGAGAGAGAGAGACATAGAGAGAGACAGAGAGAGAGAGAGAGAGAGACATAGAGAGAGAGAGAGAGAGAGAGAGGTGGGGAAGTGGGTTGCAAGAATGGGGTTGTAATGTCAGGTGGTGTATTTGCCATGAGGATATATGACACACACACACACACACACACACACACACACACACACACACCCACCCTCCAGCGGCGGCAGCGTGCAGGCAGGTCCTGCCCAGGGTGTCAGGGGTGTCGATCTGGAAGCCTGCACACAGGACCGAGTCGTTACTGAGGTGGGGGCACATTACGCTATACCTCCGACCTGGGGGGAGGGGGAGTGGGGGGAGTGGGGGGGGGGGGGGGGGTGGAGGGACGGAAGCGACAACAAACAGTGGCCACAGATGAACCCCAGGAGCAGGGAGAAAGGGAGGGAGGGAAGGAGGGAGAAACATGGGAGGGAATGGAAGTGGATAGAGAGACTGGTGTTCGTGCACGGGGGAAAACAGACAGGAGTGCAAGCACAGGTAAGGGGAGAGACAGGCATATCCTCTGCATGCACCTCAACACAGTGATGTTAGGTTCTCATTACTGTGGTTATGCAGACAGACCCCAAGGAAGAGGCTGAGGATCAGGGAGCACATGCTGTGGAGCTTGGCACGGACGCCATTAGGAACCTCATCAAGTTAGCACGCTCTGGTACTCTGCCTAGAATTCCAGTCCACTGGGCGAAACCATTCCAGTCCTAATAGGGGTGCTAAGGACTTCAGAGATGTGATCACTACGCATCTTACCCCGAGTAGTTGGTGCTTTCTTCTCAGCTCTTAAGAAAACTGCAGCGCTCAGCGCAGAGCCATACAGAGCCCCAGTTCATGTCTATCCCCCTGAATCAAAGATCTCCCTTTGTCGTCTTCTTACAGTGGGGCCTCAGAGCCACGCACTGAGCTCACTTTCTCCCTGGCTCATGGTTCTGACCACACATCCGGAGAAACTGCGAGGCAGACAGAGCCAGGATGGGGCCTGCATGTTTGCCAGTATCTACTAACTAAACGATCTGCTCTCACATTTTAGACGCTGGCTGCAGTAGATTCTTGTGCGCAGGGAGATAGTTAGCATTGAGTTCCACGGCTAGATTAAGGCTGGGGCTTTGTCTCCACATACAGGGCCTTAACCTTGTGGGACTGCTTGAGAAGCCATGTGACTCCTATCAGAGCAAGACTGAACAGCAGACCCCTGTAGAGGAATTTAGGACAGGGAAGAAAGAAGCACTTCTCAGACATTCCCTGGCCCAGGATCTCATTCCGGCCCGCCCCTGACATATTTCTGGAGTGCTCATGGGTAATGCAGTTTACCTGAGGAGAGCAGTTTGCGGCAGCAGTCGGCGTGTGCATTCAGGGCAGCCAGGTGCAGAGGGAACATGCCATGGACTCCTCGCCTGCAGAGACCGAAACGTAGAATGAGGAGAATACACTCAGTCATAAACTCACAACTGAAATTCTACAGAACAAATACAATTTGATGACACACACACACCTTGTACAGTCTGCGCCGCTGGTGATGAGTGTGTTGATGAGGAGTTCATGACCGTAGCGGGCAGCGATGTGGAGGGGTGTGTTCCCATCCTTGTCCACACAGTCAATCTCTCCGCCTGCAGCACCAAAGCACAGTCACCGGCGTGCGGAAAACACATGGCAAAGGAATAGACACAGTCAAGGCCAAGAAACACAAGTCTACTGCTGGCCATGCAGAACACAGGGAGCTTCTCACCGTTCTGAATGAGCGTTTGGGAACGGGTGAAGCGTCCATGGACCGCCGTCATGTGGAGCGGGCTCTTCCCGTCCCGACTCTAATGAAGAAAGAGAGAACGGAAAGAAAAAAGAGATATAAAGAAAGATACAAATGTGTGAAAAACCAAAAGGAGGAGTGGCGCGGGGACGCTTTCTAGGGTCAGGTGTCCAGGTACCTCAGACTGAGCTCTCTGCACTAAGGGTCAGGTGTCCAGGTACCTCAGACTGAGCTCTCTGCACTAAGGGTCAGGTGTCCAGGTACCTCAGACTGAGCTCTCTGCACTAAGGGTCAGGTGTCCAGGTACCTCAGACTGAGCTCTCTGCACTAAGGGGTCAGGTGTCCAGGTACCTCAGACTGAGCTCTCTGCACTAAGGGGTCAGGTGTCCAGGTACCTCAGACTGAGCTCTCTGCACTAAGGGGTCAGGTGTCCAGGTACCTCAGACTGAGCTCTCTGCACTAAGGGTCAGGTGTCCAGGTACCTCAGACTGAGCTCTCTGCACTAAGGGTCAGGTGTCCAGGTACCTCAGACTGAGCTCTCTGCACTAAGGGTCAGGTGTCCAGGTACCTCAGACTGAGCTCTCTGCACTAAGGGGTCAGGTGTCCAGGTACCTCAGACTGAGCTCTCTGCACTAAGGGTCAGGTGTCCAGGTACCTCAGACTGAGCTCTCTGGACTAAGGGTCAGGTGTCCGGGTCCTCAGACCGACTGACCTGCACGTTGACGTCCGCTCCGTTGTTAACCAGGAACTCCAGACAGAGGGCTCCATGTGTGGAGGCTGCCGCAAAGTGCAGCGGGGTGAACCCTTTGTTGTTGGGCTGGCTCACGTTGGCGCCGTAGTCGATCAGCTCGCTCACGACCGCGTCCTGGCCGTTGAAACACGCCACGTGGAGCGCCGTGTTCCCAAACGCGTTGGCCTCGTCGATCTGGGCGGCAGCGAGACGCAAAGTCAAGCCGATATCAAGACGAACCGCGAGTTTGCGTGCGCGTGTGATTCCCTACCTCAACAGCCAGATTGAGCAGGTGTTTGACCACGGCGATCTGCCCGCTGGAAGCGGCCGTATGGAGAGGGGTGTAGCCCCGCTTGTCCTTACAGCTGATCTCTGCCCCTTGGTTGACCAGCAGCGACACTACATCCAGGTGGCCTGGCAGGGGCAGAGTGCAGAAACCCCTCTTTAATAACCCCGGAGGTTATATACACAGACGATGTGAACTAACTGACAACCTCGATCTATTTGACTGTCTGGCAAAGTATAGGATAAAACTGTGTTAAACACCACATAGAGCTCGAGTAGATGAGTGCAGAACACACGCAGGACACTACACAGTAAAGTCAACCGTGTAACGGAGATGGATGAAATAGGGCCCTATCCACGTCCATTTGCTCTAGATCCTATTTCATTTAGACCCACCCATGAACGCAGCCCAGTGGAGAGCTCTGCCATCTTTCTTATCGAAGGCGTTGATGTTGGCTCCCTTATCCAGGAGGAGACTGACCATCTGAGACGACGCAGAGGGGAGGAAGAGAGAAAGAAACACAGGAAAACAGGGGGGATTAGAAAGCGTGACGACAGTGTCAGTCGCAACAGGAAGCTGGTGGTGAGTCAGGTGTGTGTGTGTCTGTCTCTCGCTCTGTGAAGCAGGGTGTGGGCGAGCTTCTTTATATAACAGCCTAAAATACAGCAGAGCAGATGGGAGCAGGGGGGGGGGTTTATCAGCAGCGAACAGATACAAACGCCTGGGGAAGGCCGGGGGGGGGGGGGGGGTTTGGGGGGGAGAGGACGGCGCTCCCCTCCGCTACCTCCGTGTGTCCGTTGAGGGCGGCGTGGTGCAGGGCGGTGCGCCCGCCGCGGTCCGACACGTTCACGCTGCTCAGCAGCGGGATGATGACCTCGGCGCAGCGCAGGCCGTTGTTGGCGGCCGCCACGTGCAGCGGCGTCTGCCAGTTCTTATCCCGGGCGTTCACGTCCGCAGAGTGACGGATCAACACGCGGACCGCCTCCTGTGGGCCGGAGGGGAGCGTGTGAGTGGGCGTGTGTTGGTGTGTTTCGGTGGGCGTGTGAATGGGTGTTTCGGTTTGAGTGTGTGCGTGTGTGTTTGCGTATTTTAAAACAAGCAAAGAAAAGCCAAAGGACTTGTAAAGACAGTCATCTTTATCCATTTACAGTCATAAAGTCCTAAACACAGACTCACACTTACAAACAGCCATATCCTCTCATTCATCTATAATCAACTGAACAACAGCCACACACAGAGATACACACAGCTACCGAGTCAGTCAGTCCAGTTGGCCCAGCCATGTTGAATTACCAGTTTGCGTCTGTCTATTAGGCATCCTGTGTTGACGATGGATTGCACTGGTTCCTCCACTAAACACACATGCTACTGCACACCATTCCTGACGGGCCTCGTTCACTGCGTGCGTGTGAGTGTGAGTGTGAGTGTGAGTGATCCTAATCTATGTCACACTGAGCTGCTTAGTTCCCAACCACCTGTGTCACAGCGTGTGTCCTTAAGAATGGGCCGCCGTGCTGCTCGCCGTGCAACAGAGATCAAGGACGGCGGTGTGACTGGAGCGTGCCTGCTACCCACCTCGCTACGGGAAGCCACGGCGCGGTGGAGAGGCGTGAGCCACATGTTGTCTTTGGCGTTGACCCGCGCCCCTACAGGGGGTGAGAGGGAGAAAGGGGGAGAGGTAGCAAGAGATATTAGCGTGGGGGGTGCGGACAGGGGAGGGGAACAGAGAGGAGAGAGGGGACACAGCCTGGAGGGAGACGGGTCGTCCCTCACCTGAGAGGATGAGGAGCTCGGTGATCTCGGCGTCTCCTAGAAAGGCTGCGGCGTGAAGTGGGGTGCGTTTCTCGGCATCCTGAAAGCGAGGCCCGAGAGGGAGAGGCAGGAACGGTCAGAGAGCAGTGGACAGACAGGCATGACCAAGTATCGCCATGAGCTCAATAGAGCACTCCTACGGTTGCTAAAGTGTCAACACGTCCATTGTCCAGACCACTGAGGACAGAATTGCATCTGAACATAACAATGACAGAGCTCTGGTCGTAGCTCTGAGAGCACAGCCAAGGGCCGGACAGGAGACTAAACACCCAGGAAAGACAATGGGACCACAGGCCGAACCGCAACCCCAGCCCCAGCATATGGGGATATTAGTGACTAAATATATCTCTGCTCTAAGGTAAACAAAATCCTTGTTGGCCTTTGGCAGATTGACCTCTGACCCCAAGGCCAGAACAGGAAGTGCAGTGGGTGGAAGCCAAAGGTTGCTGAAATGAATCTTCTAACCCCCTTGTGTGGATGAGGGAGGGGCATGTCTTACCAGAGCGTTGATATCCTCCGATTTGTAGATGAGCATACGAATCTCTTCAGGGTCTCCATTGAAGATTGCCTGGATGAGTGGAGGCTAGGGAATGGAGAAGAAAAGCATGGGAAAAAAGTCTATATTGCTTATTTTCTGGGAAACGTAGACCAGGTATACTATCTGGTCCTGTCCGACAAGTCTAGCTACACTGAAGACCAGTGACACACCACCAGTATGCAAGCAGGCCCTATCATTGTCTCTTTCAACAGATCAGCAGCAAACGTCAGCTTTCTGGAATCCCTGACAGATAAGGCTGCTTGTTTGGGACATGAGAACAGAATAGCGTCCGTGTTGAGCTAGGTTTGAAAATGCAAAAGCTGATATGGTGCCCCCCCCCCCCCCCCCCCCCCCCCCCCCCTATGGTAGCCAGTGACGAGTCAGAGCCCTGAGCAGAACTACTTCAGAATCCCAACTTCCTGTACCTCCTCGCCTCACTTCCTGTTCCTCTCGTCGCCTTCTCGGAATTGACAGGCAGGAACCTCTGCCGTTTCGGTTCTGCTTTGAAGCGACACAACCATAGACAGAGTACACACATACCCACACACCCTGAATGTTGTCACATCACCCTGCGCAGGAAACTACCTCACACATGTGAAGTTCCAGAGCAGCTGACTCTTTCAGCATTGGCTTGACTTGGAGCAGGTGGAGGCTAGAGCCCCCCCCCCCCCCCCCCACCCACACCCAGGCTCTCCCAGGGAGATCTAGGCCCACACAACACCAGCTGGCAGCCATCCTGTTAAGACAGGGAGGGTGCCATGGGAAGCTCCATAAGGACTGATCCACAACGTTTTAATAATAATAATCATAATAATAGTACATTTGATTTGTATCGCACTTTATATTGAAAGCAATCTCAGAGTGTTTTCAGTTGCAGACTCTTCTCCACCTTCTCTCGCACTCCCTCGCCCGTAATGGAATTCACCTACCTTTAGGCCTATCAGTCTCTGTATGCTCTAAGGACATTCCAAGATGCTGAGCTAAAGAGAAAAGGTGTATACTGATTACACAGGAAGCTGATCTATGACATATCCAAGCATGTGGCCCTGTGGGGTGTAGGAGAGAAGAAAGGGTGGGGTGAAGAAACTTGTCCAGATTTAGGACATTACTCGAACCCACACCACACCACCCCTCCAGGCTCACCAAAAAACCCTAAACACTGAGCCCATTGTTGCCTCACAGCAGTATGCTCACAGTCCCACCCCCATAGCCCAATGAATGGTCCCAGAACTCCTACTGCATCCAATGGAAAACGCAGTAACACCATTAAGATCAGCCTATTAAATCATCCACTCCTGTACCAGAGTGTCCCAGAGGAACAGGGTCCTTCACTTTGACAAAAAAAAAACCTGGTCCACCCCAATAAGTCCCTTTCTCTCCCCCCGTCCATTTCATTCTACACAAACATCCTTCACAGATAAATGCTGTTATCATTCCACAAACTGCAAACACACATACTCCTGATGTATACCTCAATGACACAAATAGAAGTTTACAATGTTTCTCTCTCAATAGGATGTCGAAGAATCTGAGACGCCTTGCAGTTAATGCCCGGAGGAAGACATCTGCATATCTCTACGCCCACAGGCCCAAAATGAGAAGCTGCTTGATGTTTCAGCAAAAAGGAATTGCAGATGTAAATCTGCGCATGACCATGTTTTCATACCTTACTCTTGGTGTGACAGACAGAAAATAATTTAACCACACAATGTCAGTGATTAAAAAATATAAAATAGGGAGTGTGCAATTATACACCTGTCTATTAGCTTGCTCTTATCTCAGTACAGGAAGCCCTGCACAATCAAATGAAAAAACAGGAAAGACACTACTTCACTTAGTGTCCAGACAAAAACACAGCAGCAAAAATATGCAAGCATTTCCTTTTCTACAATAAACAAGTATTTTTTCTACCTCTGGGTCATTATGTCACTGTACCCTTGGCCTTGTCTTTACCCCAGCAACAACAAAAAGAGCCCTATGCCTGTCAAATAACTGTTTTGACAACAACTTCGTACAGGGTAATTGATGACTAATGCGTTTTCAGGGCTGGTGAGGCTTGAACCAACACAACACAGGAAGTACCGGTGTTAAGCAACTTTTTTCTTGGCACACCAACATTTAGCTAGAAGAAATATGAGAAACAGGGGAAGCAAACATACCTCCTGCAAGAGAGAATAATTATGAAGTGACAAAATAGCATACCAACTTTGAAGCTAGCTAAACTATCTCGCTGGATAAGAGAACAGGCACAGCAGGGGAGCTGTCAATTAGCTAGCTAACGTTAGCTAGCTATCTTAGAGACTAAAGTCTTCAGCTCCACCAAATCTCTTGCTAACTAGATACCAGGAAGCCCATCTGTTAGTTAAACAGCACATAACAATTGCGACAGCATGTATCTTAACTCTTATTATGAAAATGAGAGCGTTCCCAGATCACCGGTGTGCAGAGAGCGATGCCCAGTTCTATGCACCTAACGCAAATAGCGGTATGTTGCTGTTCTGGCCTTGGGCATCAGAAAAACTGTTTAATCTTCCTTGCATTTGCATGAGACTTATACACATGTATAACTGACACAAAACATCCCACTGGTCCATGACCTCTCAATGATATCAGTAAACAAAGAGCCCCTCCTATCTAGAACAAGATGGATAGTATAAAAGCAGAATATTTCTGTGACTGTTATGTTACAGTTCACTAGCACCACCGTACCTGATCGACGAGTTTTAGAACAGCCATATCTCGGTCAGCTTGGATGGCACATCCACTCTCCTCTGGAGATCAGATCAAGCAAATTTCGTGAAATAGTGCGCCACAAAAACCGTTTGTCGGTTTTCTAGAACTCAAGCACCTAAATCCCACAATGATAGTTGTTTTTCTGATGTAACGCAGATCTTCAAGGCCCGTGCTATACCACAGACCATGACCAGTTCCACAGACGCTTCCTGAGGCGATGGAGAGTCGAGTCAGCCGCTGTTCCAGTGAGCTGATCGCCGAGGGAGGTGGGAGGATATAGGCTTCTTCTCTCGATGTTAACAATACGTATTTACAGCTACTGCACGGGGCACTTTTCTGAAAGCTGAACACTCCACTCTCGCCGCTCAGAAAATTCTCCCCGCTTTGTATCTGTAAACGGGTGAAGAGAAGAGATTGCACAGGAAGTTCAAGTCACTCTCCCTCTCCTCCACTCAGATGCAGAATCATCCACAGCAGCACCAACTCGCTGCAGATTCCCTCGCTGCCTCCCTCCAGTGGTTGCAACATTTAACAGCGCTTTAAAATGGCAAAATGCAAGCTTTTATTTTATGGCTTTTTGCACACACCCCCGCCCCACACACACCCACACATCCGTGTTTATACGTATTCTAAGCACATGAAGATGCATTCCAAAGTTTATTATATTCTTGGTGCACAGAATAGGCAACATTGCTTAATTCCTGTGTCCCCTCGGAGAATAAATGACTACATATAAAAATGTCTGTCTGCTCCTTGGGTTTCTCTTCTCCTCAGCCCTGTGATGTGAGCACAAGGATTAGTTAGCCATCCATGTGGATTGCATCACCCTCTTAAAGACTTTCATTTTGACCATGAGAGCAATTAACTAATTTCATTATATAAGCCAAATCAGATGACGGGAAACTTCACCCCAAACAACCATCAGTTCAGCCCGAAGCCTTCAGGCAGCATTTCATTAAGTAATGATCCAATCAGTGGTGGTATGTCATCTCATAGGATCCATTAATGCCAAATATGTAGTGCACACATTTCAAAAGGCTTACATAGTTTAGATACTTTTTCTGGTATAGAGGTGGTGGTCCTTATAGAGAGAAGGTAGACACGTATCTGAGCCTGACTCACTAGGAGCCGAGGTCACACATCCAGTTCATGTCTGCCTAGCAGGGAGTCAGTCGAGCATGGATGGAGGCTGCCTGGGAGATCTGGGTCAGAGAGCAAGGGGCTACATACAGAGCTGTTGGGGGGCTGGGCGAATTGAAGTGAGGTGGGGGAGGGTTAGGATCACGGAGGAAGGGGAAGAAAGGGCCTGAGGCAACAGACTTCTTTAGCTGTGGTGCAATTAGAAGAGACTGAATGTCTGCCTTTGACAATATGGCTGTGACCTCTACTTATCAGTGATAACAGAGCTAAAAGAAGACCCAAGGTATGTATTTCTAGATTGCTTTGAAAATCTTGCAAAGATTTGCATCACTGTCTGCATGTCTCTTTGAACCTCAGGAATATTGCATCAGCAGTATACCAGTGTTTAGCGACCAAACCCCCCACCTCAGATTGGACCAAATACCAAAGCAACCCACATCAGAGAACACTTAAGGCATAACACACCACACGCCCTGTCCAGCCTGCAGCCCCTCTCATTCCCATGGTGTCTCAGCAGGATGGCAAGGCAGATCAGGTGACAAAGGAACTCATTGACAGTTCACTTGGACACTGGCTGCCAAAGACATGACCTTGGTGCTTGTGATACAAACGTACACACATTTATACACAAACGTTTATTTAGTCAAATAAAGCAACATTCTGATAAGACCAGAGGGATGTTCACAGATGGATGGCAGAGCATTGTGAAGGAGTGGCCGGTACAGAGGCCATACACAGAAACAATATCATTTTTTAATTTCACTGACTGCTTCTCATTCTATAGCACGACTGACTTACACTTGCTTTTTTTTTTTAATAACAGGAGAATAAAACAATACATACAAGTTCTAAATTTTTCCAATTTCCCCTAATCACTTAAACTTTGATAAAACTGAATGTGTGGCAGCTGTGTTCCTAGACAGTTTGACACACACTACAAGACTGTAATAATAAAAAAATGGACAGAGTTATTTTATCTGTAGAGATGGGATTGAGAGAGAATGGATAAAGGGGTGGTAAAAGTGAGAAAGAAGAGAGCAGGTTAGCCGTTTCACAAGACGTACTCCAACTCGGAGCGGATGTAGCCATTTTTCTCATCATTGTGGACGTGCGGATAGTGAGCAATAAGAGCATCCTGCGAGCCAATGTAGATGGAATTGTAGATCTTCCAGTAGACATCCCTCACCTTCCTGGCAGGGTGGAACAGACCCTAGCAACAGGAGAGAAAACAGTGTTAGCTAATCACATTACTGTAGATTTGTAGAACATGCACTACATAAGTCTGAATTGTAGTGGGTTTTTTTTATGTTGGTGAGAAAAACATCAAAGACAAAATCTCTTTCAACCAGTATCAACCTTATCGTGTTATCAAGATCTAGTCTGATATCCAACTGATGTAGCCAGTGAGTGGTTTACCTGCAGGCAGTACTGCAGCATGCGGCAGGGGCCGATGGCAACACGGAGCCCCTCCAGGGCCCCCATGACTGCCTGGATGACGTGGGGCGAAGTCTCAAACACATTGGGCCACACGTAGTTGAGAAGGTGGTTAAGGGAGTCCTCACAGCCAAAGCCATAGACCCCCAGGGACATGTGCTGAACCACGGCACTAGCTGTCTGCCTGTGGACCAGGTCTCTGCAGGGAAGAGAGTGGGACACAAAACAGTCAATCATCTTTTTATTTTTATTCAATGCAACCGTTCATCCAATGGCATACCAAGTAGCATAATGGAAATCAGTGTCAATTATATTTAAATGAACCCCCCTCCCTCCTTTCCCTTCCAACAGCAGCCCTTCTCTTCCACCCGCGTCCTCACCTGTCCATGAGCGCGTCCTCCAGAAGAGGCGTCACAGCGTAGATGTAGTCCTTCCCCATCTCCCCGATGTACTCAAACAGGAAGGACAGGGACTTGAGCACGCCGTTCTGCACGTTGAGCTCGGGCACGCGGTACTCGTTCATGAGGGCCGGCAGCACGGTGAAGGGGGAGCAGGTCTCGGCCACGATGGCGATGGCCACGGTGGTGCACACACGGTTCTGGCGCTCCTGCACCTTCAGGTTGTTCAGCAGGGTAGCCAGCACGTCATGGGGGCTGAGGGAGGACCACACAACGTGGGACAGATCAGCAGAAACTCCCGGGTGTGATATCGTTCATGTACCTTGTTCGGGTGGCATCTGCTCTGTGGATGATGGTGGGTGGCACTTACCCAATGGCCTTAGCAATGTATCCAAAGGTGTTGACGGTAGCTCGCCGGATGGCCTTCTTGTGGGCCTTGAGCAGCTCCAGCAGCTCAAAGCAGATCCTCATCCACTCCCTCGCAGACACGTACTCGGCACCCCTGCGGCAGACAAGACAACGTTACACAGCGGCTCAAACTACAGCATGAGCGACTCCACAAAGTAGTCGCGGGTGGATTTAAGTCTTCTGTGTTTATCAAATCCCACACATCCAAATCTGTTCTCGACTGACCTGTCAGCGATCCTGCCCACCAGGTCAATGCAGTTCTCCTGCACCTTCTCGTGTCTGTTCTTCAGGATTGGCGTGAGGCGGGGAAGCAAGTCTTTGATTGGGGGAGTCATCTTGTGCATGCCGATGACGTTGACGATGGCCTTGAGGGCTCCCAGGATGCTGCCCAGCACCTCGGGGTACTCCTCTCCCAGGTACTCGTAGAGCACCACCCCAAGATGACCCATCAGCTTCTCCTGTGATGAGGGACAGAGACAGGGAGGATGTTAGGCAGGACCAGGGCAGCATTACTGTACCTGAAATGGTATGGTAAGACAAAGTGTGTGTGTGTGTGTGTGACAGAATCCCACCTCCTGGCAGGTCTTCATGACCACGGCAGTACGAGAGATGAGGTCGGCAGCCTGCTGGCGGACCTTGGCAGACTTGTTGTTGAGACGCCAGAGAACAGTACCGCAGATCTGAGGCAGGTAGGGCTTCACCCTCTTGCCCAGAGCGTTCACCACCGTGCCAAAACCGTTCAACATCACCGAGTCCTGGGGTGGGGAAAAAAACAACAGGAAGAAAGGTTCAGTGTCCACATCTGGGTTTCAGATTCTTCTCTGCACCATGCAAAACCAAACAGTCCATGAGAGACTGAGCAGACTTGTAGCAGGGGTGTCAGGTCAGGTGGGCTCACCTCAGTGGTCTGCTCCTGGAAGGCGTACAGGATGCCATCAATGAGCTGCTCCTCCAGCTTGTGGTCGATGTCTGCGGCCCCCAGGTTGCCCATGATCTTCTCAATGGTCTCCATCACCATCTTCCTGTACTGCTCCGCCTCGTCCTTCAGGTCGTCCACGATGCGAGAGATGATCTCAGCGGCTCCCACCTTGTTAGCCAGCTCCACCGTGGTGTCTACCAGCTACAGGGAAACAAGCAGGTGTTTATCGTGAAGCAACGTTCTGGACACTCGCTGGCAAGGCTTGAAAGCAGCAACACCGATCTGTGTGTGTGTGTGTACCTGTCTGTAGTTGCGTCTGTCGAGGGCCATCCTGTGCTGCCAGAAGTGCTTGAAGAAAGGAGGGAGGATCTCGGTCTTGATGTAGTTGGCCTCCACACCGTCAGTTCCACAGCACTGCTTCACCACCTAGGAGAGGACAGGGGAAGTTGGATCAGTGAAGGAATGATCAAAATCTACTTTATTCCAATACAATCAACACTTAAGTTACATGACTTTTGTTTTTGTTTTGAGGAACTGTAACCAACGGGTGCAGGGTGAGAACAGAGTCAACATGGATGTCAGACCTGCTAGTTCTCGTGTTGGTGACGTCCATCTAGCGAAGTACTAGCCCTGATCTGACCATGGACAGGTCGAACAGGCGAGAATGATTCGCAGGCTTGCGTACACACACACACACACACAAGCACCCAAACAAACCTTGAGCACAATCTTCTTCATCTCCTCGTCGGGGGACTGGAACTCTCTGATAAGGATGAGCATCACCTCTCTGGTGTAGTAGTTGGCGTACTCGGCGTCCATCAGGGGAATAAGGTAGCCAATGGCTTTGAGGAACGCAGCCAGACCCTGGACACAGAGAGAGCGTTACAACTTTGCTATTGGGTATATTCAACCCACCGCAGAATCTATACAGATTAACCCCACAGTAATAACTGTCACTGAGCAAGTGGGTGAAGAAGAGATTGTGTGTCCTCACCTTTCCTCTGTGCTGTCTGATACCCTTCCAGAGGGGCTTCAGGACTGAGTCGAAGGACTCAATGCCGTAGGGCGTGGCCGCCTCAGCCAGGGCAGCAATGGCCAGGGCACTGATGGTCCTTACCTTCTGCTGCTCATCAACCAGACCTGAGGAGAAACACACACAAAGCTCACGACCGCAGCAAGGACATGCCAAAAGAACAGTCCTTTAAACTAAGGCATCTACCATTTCTTTCCCTCCCTTCATGTGGTGTGCGTGGCGCCCCTACTGACCGTGCTCGATGATCTCCACCAGACTGCGCAGGTGGGGCAGGATGGCACAGCCCATGAGGATGGCGATCTGCTGGACGATCTTGATGCCCGTGTGGCGAGCCTGCCAGGACTTCTTGCTCTTGCACACAGCTTTGAGGAAGGGCAGCAGGGACGGGATGCCCAGCGCAGACGCCACCACGGCAAACGCTCGCGCCGTCGTGTTCCTCACGTACTCGTCCATGTTGTCGATGTCGGGCCTCATGGTGGAGATCATGGTGGCCAGGCCGGCAGCCTACAGAAAGAGAGAGAGATACAGACATGGGTTAGGGTTACAGCGACAAGACAACCACACAAGAAACGCATTTGGTGCATCAATCCAACGTGTCGTAAATGTAACCAACGGGTGCAGGGTGAGAACAGAGTCAACATGGATGTCAGACCTGCTAGTTCTCGTGTTGGTGACGTCCATCTAGCGAAGTACTAGCCCTGATCTGACCATGGACAGGTCGAACAGGCGAGAATGATTCGCAGGCAGTGTGTGTGTTTGTGTGCATGAGGTATGGCTGGATACATCAGAATACAAGGTTAGACTTTTACCTTGGCCAGATTAGAGATGATCTCTCTGCCCTCCACTCTGGCATAGTAGTCTTCATCAATAAGCAAGGGCTCAATAACCACCAGGATCTGTAGGTGAAGGAAACAGTTCTCATTAACCAGTCCACATCCCACTTAAAAAAAGACAACACACTAAAACTGTGCTGTTGACCAACCTTGTGGACGTAGGGGCGGACCAGGTCGTCGAGCTTGTAGAGGATCCGGTCGATGACTTTGACCAGCAGGTGGCGCTCCTGGTCCTCCAGTGTAGGGGACATGAGCAGGGGCAGGATCTGGTTGAACAAGGGCCCTGCCCCAAACTCCCGTGCCTTGTCTGTGATCTGGCGGAGAGCGGCCTGAGGAGAGACATCATGGGGTCAGACTTGGGTTGGGGGGGGCATTCGTGATGTAAAGGTGGTTGGAATAGTGGATCAAAAGCCTCACCTTTCTCATGGGAGGTGTTCCATTCTTGATTTTCAGCAGAAGCTTCATGATCTTGCGTTCCTTCTGCTCCTCAGGACTCAGAGTGGACTCGTCCACTTCCACCTGGAGAGAAAGTCATCCACACATCATCAATCAAGTCACTGGCAACATGTGCACAATC
The DNA here is from genome assembly GCF_021917145.1 of Hypomesus transpacificus. NCBI lineage: Eukaryota > Metazoa > Chordata > Actinopteri > Osmeriformes > Osmeridae > Hypomesus > Hypomesus transpacificus. The sequence goes on from NC_061082.1 coordinate 8,611,454, forward strand.
AGAGTGAGTGAATGTCAAGTTCTTACCAGCAGTTTGTCAAAGTACTGGATGTCATCAGGCTTGAGGAAGGGGAGGTTTCCAGAAGGCTGGTCATTAATCTGCTTCATGGAGCGGTCCTCCTGCTGCATGTGGAAGCCCGTCATGCCTCCGATGGGAGTTGGAGTGGCCGACAGCTTACGAGCAGGGGTGCGGATGGGCACATAGCCTGCGGGGGGAGGCAGGACCTACAGCGGGGGGAAAGGGTGGCATCGTTAGAGCCACTAATGGTAATCAGCCTAAAACATGAAGAATAGACAGTCGGTTCCCAGTGGTTCTGGAGGGCGGCATGAAAGTACCTTGTAGCCCTCGGGAAACATGGCGTCCAGCTCATCATCTGTGAGGGGGCGGTTCCTCTCGTCTATCTCCCTCTCCCAACGCCAGGCCTGCAGCTGCTCCGGGGTCATGCTCATCAGATGACCTGGAGAAACAAACAAACACGGCTGTTAAGCACTGTAGGATAAATAGAAACAATGTACATAATCTGATTCTAGTCCTAGGAGGAGAGGTCTCTAGGTACCTGGTGTGGGGGTGGCCATGTTCATGGCTGGCGTTCCTATGGGGGTCTTGCCAGGTGTGAGCAGGGGGGTGGAGGAGCCCATCTGACTGGCAGGGGTCTCGTCCCAACGAGACTTCCGCTTGCTCGCCCCAGGAGTGGGGGTCTCTCCCACAGACTCTTCGCCTCTGTCTGTTCGTGGCGTCTCCGCCCACCCGCTGCCGTGGCCGGGGGTTTCTCTCTCCGTCTTTGGGGTTTCGTCCCAGCGGTTCTTGCGGACACTCCCTGTGGCACCCCCGTGGCCGGGGGTGGCGTGTCCCGGGGTGTCCCCTCTCCCTGGGGTGGCAGCTCCAGCCGGGGTGTGGCTGGGGGTGGGGTCCCACATGCGAGTGCTGGGTGTCGCCCCGGGGGTCTCGCTGCCCTTGTTCCTGCCTGGGGTCTCATCCCACCTGCTGTTGGAGGGTGTGTGTGCAGGGGTGTGTCCTGGAGTCTGGCCCTTTTAAAAACACAGTTTATAAACAAAGTTATCACACTGAAGCCGAGGCTATTGGACACTATGGGAGAAGGCGACACATTGTGGGTTAACTGCTCACCTCCACGGAAGCGTCTGCCTGGTCCCAGCTGGACATCTTCTTGGGCGTGGTGTTGGTCGGAGTCTGGTTTTGGTCGGCCGTCTGGTCCCATCGGCGCTTGCGCTTGGCTGCGGCGGCAGCCTGGGACGCAGCAGAACCGTTCACGGGCTTCAGGTCCCCCGTTTTTGCCTTCTCTGCCATCTGCTGCCGGATCTCTTTCTGCCAGGACAAAGATCAAGAACAATTCACTGAGCGGAAGCCAAACAATATGCACTTTTATGACTAAATCCATGTACCCTAGACTGCATCCAGTATCACTGGATGGGAGAAAATGTACTCTCTCTCCATATAAACGTGTCAATGAAAGTACTCCCAAAACCAGGAAGTAGATCTTACCTCCTCTTTGGTCAGGTGCTGTTCTCTCATGACGTCCATGTATGACCTGACCTGCATCTTGGGATCCGGCGTTTTGCCCCCTGCGCGAAAGAGCACCAACAAGACACAGGACACACATTAGGACACATCCCAGGGGCCGGCGTTCATGACACTCAGTAAGCACAACGACACAGCCAGCTAACCCTGACTTTACAAACTGTTCACTGCTTTAGTTCCTTTGTTACAGTTGATTCACAAGACAAACCCTACTTACACATACAGTCCTCTCTTACATAGACATTACTGTCTAAAAAACAAAACAAAAAAACAACAAGCAGATACATTGAGAAAAGAGCAGTGGTTCATGTCTTTCTTTTAAGGAGATAAGGAGAGGATAAAGCCATCACTGATGCAGGGGTCCTGGGCTGTGCTTTCCAGAATACGTACACTTTCAGTGCCAAGGGTCCTTCTGCAGTCAGACTTCAACCGGCAGAAAAGAAGCCTAGAAAATGTCTCTTTACCATTAGTAACACTTTGGAAAAGGGTTGGAACTCACATATATAAGCATACCACCTGTGTTGCATGTCTCATGTCATTCAAAAAAATCCTCCAGGGACCTCAACCTCAAATATATATTAAAAAAAAAGAATAGAATCTTCTCCAGTTTTGACATGTGTGATCTCTAATACATAAACAAAAAAATCTAGGTGTATGTCAATTTAGGAATCCTCTTTGAAATTCATAATGAACCATCATAGGGACGAGTCTTAAACTGATAAAGGATTCTGGCCATAAATCAATTGCATCACAATTCAGATGGGATTGGTTTAAGCCATCTGCCATCTACCAAGCACCTATGTTTTCAGAGTGGTGTGTCACTATTCATTTGTTATAAATGTAGATCTTGACTCTCTAAAAATACTGATATACTCCAAAAATGAGTACAAAGCAAATGTTAAATTAAAAAAAATAAGGTTAGGGCTTGAATCTTTAAAAAAATCAAATATTGTCCTAAGCCTCAAGAGGTTTGTTGCAACTGGGCCCCAGAAAACCAGCCAGTGGACCCTGACCAAACTGACAAGCGCACACTTCTGTTTGTGTTCACCATAACCTACACAGGATGAGTTGCTGCAACCCTTAAGAGAGTGCAGACAGGACTGGCAAAGCAGTACTGCTGTAGGAGAGAAATTAAGGACAGTTAGTATGGGCCTGTGGTATTGAGGCACACAGATTTCTTGATTTATATTTGTATTTTACACATGAAATGTGTAAAATGGAAATATATTTACACAACATCCTTGTACACAAATCTGTCTACATGCAGGCTTGGTACAGCCCTAACCCAGTCTAAACCTAAGGCCTTATATCATTTTTGGTGAACACATCTAAGGATCCAGTCATAGTATGCCTATATACTGGTTAAAAATATATATTTGTTGGGTTTTAAAACCAACTATGGTAACCTAGTTAATCAAATTACTTTATCCAACAACAAATGTACCACAGTTGAGATCACGAGAGTATGCAACTGCGCACTTTCTAGTGTCGTGCTATTTAGGACGACCCTGAGCTGAGCACTTTATGAATGTACTATACTGAAATACTTTGAAGTCTGAACACTGTGACCCAGGTGAGCAATTAACTAGGAGCCTGAACTGAGCTGAACTCCAGAGAGCCAAAGCATTTCTGTGTCCTGACTCCTGTTGGTGATTCTCTGAGTGTGTCTGAATGTGGACAGAAGATCCTGCTGCATTATTTCCCTCCTGCCTTAATTCACTTCCCTCCACAGCTCCGGGAAGATAGAATAAGTGTAAACCACCAGGTATAAAGTATCAAGTTGCCTCAAGATCTGTGAAGGGGGGTGAATAAAACCAGCTAGTAGGGAACAACTTCCATAAATGTGACACTCACGGTCCCCCTGTTCTCATTTACAGAGCACAGCGTATCTTAGAGATCAGTTCTTATTGTGGTACTTACAAATGACCAACCCTTATGATGCTCGGATTTACACAATACGTTTATAGGAAAGTCACATTGTTCTCTTAACCCTTCGAGACACAGACAACCTTACTGCAACCCATGTATTGTTGCGTGCATTAGCCCTTAAACAAGACCATGCCCAACAACCTATCCTTTCAAACACCAGAAAAGTCAAATTTTGCTTGTTTTGCCAAAGAAACAAACACAAAACATTGTGCTTTTCTAGAAATCAACTTGAAGAATGCAGACCTTGCATATGGGTTCCCTTTAATTCAATAAAAAAACTTGGAATGAGAAATGTTGTTCTGGAACGATCAGGTACCATAACACAAACCACCCTTCAACACGGAAGAGTTACCACAAGGAAGGCCAAGTCTGGGGAGAAGGAAGCTGCCTGTGCTTGAAGGGTTAACAATAAAAGGAGGGTTAGAACCCTTGAAAGACAGCCATGGTGTCAGGGAGCAATGGTGCACAATGAGAGGGAGGGAGGAGCACTATGGAGGGAAAACGGAGGGGTGAAATTTACCATCTGCAAAGGGGTCGAGCCGCTCCGGGGAGATGATCATCTGTCTCCGCCTGGCCTTGTATTCATCCTCTCGCTCAGCAATCTTCTGGGGCCGATGCTCAGCAAAGGGGTCATACTGGAGGGGGTAACAACAGTTATGTTAAATAAAAATGATAAAACATCACTTTCCATGTGTAGCCTAACTGATTCATTTCTATGCTTGACTGAAGTTAATTTCTGTCAAAGGGTTGCGTCAAAGGCATGTGCACCAACCTGTTCATCTGACTGTGGTATTGCATTGAGTATCGCTACTGGAGCATGATACCCTGGTTTCTTCTGTCCCAGTAAGCTTGTAGATGAATCCTCCTCCTCGTCCTAGAAGAAAACAGAGACAGACAAGAGTCTAGTCAAGCCTTGCATGATGGCAAGCTTTTCTAGCTCACACTCCAAAACAGACAAGCACAACATAGTGGAGCAGTCAAACTCCATATAAAATAGCTGTGGAACCAGGAAGGTCAGCATAAAGTCTGACTACTGGGCAGATTAGTAGGATGCTGGTGATGTCTGCTTCATAACAGAGTGTGCAACACTTACATCCTCCTGTTCGTTTGCCGCAATAGAAGTGACATATCCAGCAAAGCGGCTGTCGCTGCCGCCATAGATCTCCTGATCGTAGTACCCTGTTGAGTCCAGGCCCACACCCTGGTCCCCCTCCTCTAACAGGGCCGCCTTCATGCCCTGGATCTCAAGGATCTGGGCCTCAATGTCTGCAAGAAAAGAAACCAACATCAGAGTTAATTAAATGATCACACAATACAACTTGTATTAAAGCTAAAGCGGGGGGAGGTGTAAAAAATAAATAAATCTGTAGCCAACTTAAAACATAAATAAACCAACATGTTATACACTATATAATAAATATCCTGCACCGTGTCGTTATGTCCGACAGTGATAGTTAAGCTAAACAAGACGGAAAGACAATTTGATTTCATCCAACAACGCCATTTTGATGCTACCGTGCTAGCTAGCCAACTTGGCTTGGCTAGAAAGGCATACACAACGAAGCTGTGACGCCGTTCACAAAAGACACCAAACCTTCACATTTGTATTTAAGTATGCATGTCAAGTAACATCGTAGAATACCATGTCGGGAGCACAAAAAAAACTAATACGCTAAGCAATATATTAACTTGTTTATTTGTTATTGTACATTTGTTTGTAAAGGTATATTAGCTAGCTAGCTGTTAGCCGGGCGCCATTATCTATTATCCATCCTCGTTGTCACTGACTTCGTTGACACGAGGAAAAACGGCATAAAACGTGTATGCACGGACCAATTATTAAATACCATGTCAATATAATGCTATAGTATACATGGGAAAATAAAACATAGTGTTGCATTCTAAATAAATGAGCATTTTTAGTAAAATTCTGTTACCTTCGTGTGTTTTGGCGATCTTCGCCATTTTGGTGGTTTGGAGAAACTGGAACCGGAAAGCTGCAATTGAGCGTTTCCGCTCTGCAAGAGGGAGTGAATATCCAGCCAGGCACAATTTTTTCATCCCAGTGAACACTCTCCTTTCTACTACAGGTGAAGGTACACTGACTATTAACAAATAACTTATATACTCTTTGCTATTAATAGAGGCTACATTTAAACCCCCCACGTCAATAATAGTAATAATATAAAATCATATAAAACCTATTTAACATTTGTAATTTTGCACGTAATTTACATTGTTGATTGTTTTAATTTATCGTGATTAGGTCTCGCGAGAGAGAGAGACAGGCTACACCTGAAACATGAAGCGTCAACTTTTTTTACAATTTACCTTGCACCACTGATAGGGCTTGTTCATCTGTATCAAACTCATGCCTCTTTGCATTTGTTACATGCACCCTGAAATGACCCATGACATGACCCCTGATGTTTAGTTTGATGGGTAGGTGATAGGATCCGTCTGTTCTCTGATTGACATCGCAGATGTTTTTTTCAAAGACAAAAATAACTTGGACTGCTGTCACATCAAAGGATTAGCCGAGAGTATAGTTTACCAGTACTTCAATAATACTGATTTAAATAATCATTTGTATTAAAAGCAAAATAATCTAAAAGCTAAATAGTGATCCATCTATTTTTTATATATTTAAAAAGGTGTCAAGGTACCTTTCATGCATCTTGAGAGAGTGTAAGAGACAAAGGCTAGAGCGAGGGAACTCTTTCATTAATCATAGACTGTTGGTATGTCAATGGTCACGATAAGGTTAGAGCCATCTACGCTACGTAATCAGCAATTGGGAAGGATTTGGAAAACACTTCCTTAATTAGTTTTTAGCAAATGCGAACGCATTGATGTTACATTGTTGTTACATTGCTTGTCACATTGTTATTAGGGATTTGTTTCGTTTTGTTTAGCACGTATGGTGTCATGAACATTGTAAGTCAATTAAGTCAAAGTAACTCAATATCACATCTTGTGACATTTGTGCGCACGCTATGCAAAAACATACGTCAATAGTTGACTTTTTGATAGCTATAAAGAGCGACAAATGAAAACGATTTAAAAATCCTTATAGACCAATCATAGACCAAGATTCAGGGTGCAGCCCCAGGAGAGGCGGGCACTGTAGACGAGTGCAGTTTTCTGTCAAGCGAGGAGACAACCGAAAAAAATCAACTTTGTGCGAAGATGGCAAGAGGTAGCGGGAGCCTGAGGAGGGTGGTAGCAGAGTGTATTAAACAGTTACCGTCCACGTCCAGCCGGAAGACACCATCAAGGAATGGCGTGAGGTAACTTCTGATATAGCTATAAGTTTAGTTATACAACAGTTAAGATAGACTGCTGTACTCCTACTAGGTAGCCTAGGTCGTTACGACCGACTAGCTAATGTGTTTGATTGCTACTTTAGCTACTACAGTAGCTAGCTTCAAACTGTAACGACTATAACTAACACTACCGTAACTAGCCCTAGCTATCTAACTATCAAGAAGCATGTCATGACCAAGCATATGGTTAGTTTCACAACTAGACAGATCTAGTTACAACTTTTGCTAACTAAGGACCTAGCCAATACAGTAACCCGCATTATTGAGGTGAAGCTAACTAAGCTAGCTCTAACCACTGTACTGTATACCGTACCGTATCGTACTGTACTGTCAGTGGTCGGTCACAGGGATCGGAAGGAGATTCCTAGCACAAAATCGAACAATACTGAAATAAACTTACTCCTGCTCTAATAAATACAATTATCTTCATGATATACTATATCATATAGGCTATAGGTAACTAGCTATGTGACATTGTAGTATTGCGTTGTGTGGATACTGGCAACCTGATACGCCCTGGTTTCACTGATACTGAAGTGGTTGGCTAACATCGGGGGGACTGAGAATTGCAGCCAGGCACATGCATTAGTTAGGGCTAAACCGGTTAGCCACGCGTAACTCGAAGTAAATCTGGATGAGTCACCGCTTCCAGATACCTGTTTAACGTAATCTCTTATTGTGTATACCGGATCGTGCATACCAGACCACCGGCAGAGATTGGTCTTGTGTGCTGGAATTTCACTTTCTGAGACTACAGCCCCCAATAATCCACCCCTGTGATAGTTGAGAGACTTCATACTTCCCCAGACTTCAACCACCTGTGGAGCAAGTGTAATAAGGTGTAAATGTTAGAATTCAGATAATAGACTTGTGGGAGAAAATAATCCTGTACGGATTGTAATGATATCCTAACAATGGTATTGAAATCAAAACCAGTTGGCATTACCTACATTATGACTGATGGTCTGTTTCCAATGCCAGGGACATAGCAGCTGTTGGATGGTAGGCAGCAACATACATTGGACAAGGATGCTGACTGGTAGCCATAATGTCTCTAAACACCCTCTCCTCAATGGATAAATACATATAAATACATTTGCTGTCTGGAATGCTTTCTTTCATGTATTATGATTAGAGGGGTTTTACCATTAACTCTGCAGCCATGGGTTGGTTACAATTAGTCTAGTGTGAGGTTTAAAGTACCTGCTCTGGCATTGAATCTGCAGTAGCTTACAGGCCAAGGGCAAATAAAGGTTTTGAAAACTTACAAACAGTAGGCTATTGTTGTATATGCCTGGGGACACAGTGAGACCATTTTCATAATTTCACCAGTTACAAAACCTTTATGTCTCTGGGAAGCAATATGCTTTGGCCTAAGCTATTCAAAAAGTCCTTATGGAGCTTTTCAAGACCTTGGATATGTTGTTGAGTGTATAATTGTGTAATCATTTCCTGCTACTATTCTGTGTGGATGGAAAATGGTTGAAATGTAGCCAGCCCTTTTAGTATTTCACCCCTGTGTGTACCACATATACAAAGGGTTGTAATAAAGTTAGAGCCCTTGACCTTATTCCACTTGCATCGCTCTCTCTCCACTCTGCTTATAATAAGCTGCTCAATTTGAGTGACAGATTGTTGTCAGGTGGAAAGTCCTGAGCTATTGCTCATCACAGGTGCGAGAAGTTGCTTTGAAAAAGGCCACATTCTTTAGAAGAATGAAGTCAGAGATCCAAAATGTGTTCAACAACCCACATATCCTTTATGGTGTGAAATATGGATCACATTTACATGTAGCAGTAAATGTCCTGTTCCCATTTTCTTAGGTCACCCTGTTTTCTCGGCCAATATTTCTCAGAATAACATGTTGCTTTCTTTTGGGCTCCAGGTACCTGTCTTCATGTGGGATCCTGATGACACGGCTGCCCCCTCTCCTGGTGGCGATGCCCAGCCGCTCCATGCAGGTGCCTGCCCGTAGCTTCTTCAGCCTGGCAGGCACCTTCAACAAGAGGAAGGAGTACTCTGAGAGACGCATCATAGGGTCAGTCTAAAAAAAGCGCTGTGCCACCATTTGTAGCTGATAGCTAGATTCTCCGCGTACAAACTGTAGCATAGCGTTTGTCTGGGCAGGGTTTTTGGGTCCCTTTGGGCTCTGGGTTTGGTCATTATCTTAGACCCTTGTGCATGACTACTAATCATGCACTGGTGCTGGTTGGAGATTTATAAATTTACAATGGAACAGATACTTACCCCTACATGCGTAGATCTCAATGAAATATTTGACCTATATTCCTGAGTGAATATAGGTCATATATCATAGGTAGATGGAAACCCATTTCAGTCTGTGACGTACTTTCCCGTACTCTAAGGAAAGGTCACTATCAGTACATTTACTATAAATAGAAGCAAGTATGTCCCGGTGCAAGCTAGCAGTTACGCAACACATGGGTGGGAATCAGCTGTGGTCTACCAGGCCTCCATGGTCACTATACCATATATAACTTGTCCTATCTCATTTACTCACGTGACTGCAGTCACAATGGACAAACTACTTTGGCGGTATATTACCTCACCTCGCCACCTAATATAAAGTAGGGAGGGTGGAAAAGTACATGAAGTCCCTTAGTAGTTTACGACTAATTTCCTTCAAATGAATGATGGTTTCTTTCTTTCCCATTCCTCCATCCTCCTGTCTCTCTGTATCTCAGGTTCTCAATGCAAGAGATGTATGACGTGGTGGCTGGCGTCGAGAACTACCTCCACTTTGTCCCTTGGTGTAAGAAGTCTGACGTGGTCTTCCGTCGCTCTGGCTTCTGCAAGGCCAAGCTGAGTGTAGGCTTTCCCCCGGTGGTAGAGAACTACACCTCCCTGGTCACCACCGTACGCCCTCATCTGGTCAAGGTGAAGCCAGGCACAAGCTCTACTTGCAGTATCTCTGTAGACGCATAGAAAGGTGCATTGTTCTCTGACTACTGTGGTCATTATTATTGTCTTTCCCCCACAGGCAGCCTGTTCAGACGGTAGCCTGTTTAACCATCTAGAGACAGTCTGGCGCTTCAGCCCAGGCCTCCCTGGCTACCCTCGCACCTGCACCCTCGACTTTGCTGTAAGTACAGGGCAGCACATGCGGTTGTTTGGGTACTTGTGCGAGCGAGAGAGTCATGTTCTGCCAAAACACGTATCAGTGGATTTGTGGGTATAGTGTGTCTCTCCTCTTGGTAACATTTTCGTCTTGTGACGTGCACATACTCGCCTCGCACACCCCCCCCCCTCCCCCATCTCACATTTCCCTCGTGTTTTAAATCCCCCCTCCCTCTTCCTTCTCGTCTGCAGATCTCCTTTGAGTTCCGCTCCCTCCTCCACTCTCAGCTGGCCACCGTCTTCTTTGACGAGGTTGTGAAGCAGATGGTGTCTGCGTTTGAGCGCGAGGCCTGCAAGCAGTACGGCGCTGAGACGAGGATCCCCCGCGAGCTCATGTTCCACGAAGTCCACCACACGTAGTGTGCCACCTCAACCCAGACACAAATACATGGACTAAGCCATGCTAGGGAGAGCCAAATACAAGGGAAGGAGACACATTTAGCACATGGGAGCGAGGGAGGAAAGACTATGAACTGAACACTGCAGTGCCTGGTTAGAAAAGCACCATTTCATTCAGCTTGTCGCTGAACCTCGTTCTTGATAATCCCCTCCATCCTGATAATCTATGCACACACACACCCAGACACTCAGAGCGCAGTACAATGGATGCTTGCTAGGTACAGAACAGGGCCTAGACACTGTGGTTAAGTCTATAAAACAATTCACCAGACAACCACCCTACAACTAATTCCATTCCCCCCTCCTCCTATGTGAGCACAGGAAGGTTGAGGGTTCTAAAAGGCTCGTCCGACAAAGAGGTGTGCTGGACGGATCGATGCCATATTATTGTTCTCAACCACTTGATACCATATAAGATAACTGTGAGGTAGGCAGATAACAAACAGAACTGTACGAGGATCAGCTCATTTGGATTCAAAAATGGACGGACAGGCTTTTCATTGAGCCAGAGAAGCTGTGTGGGGGTATCTATTATAAGAATAGTGCACGTACGGCCATGTCTTTCCAACATAAACAAAATTGTTTGAGAGGTGCTGCTTTTCGCGTACATATTCTCTAGGGAAGTATCTACTGTGTGCTTTGCTTCAAGGGCAAGTCTTGGAACATCAGTGTTGTGTTTCAGACTTAAGTCTAATAGTGTGCAATATCGGAACGTGTTTTAAATGCAGCTACTTTTTGTTAGACAAGGACTTTCTACAAGGGCCCAAACTGGCTTGGCAGAGGCTCAGTCAGATTGCTGTTACACTGAAGTACCATTCACCACCCTGCACCCTGTGGTACCTCGTCCCAGAACAGCCCCCAGGTCCAACCCCCTGTGGTACCTACTCCCAGACCAGCCCCTAGCTCCAACACTGTGGTACCTACTCCCAGACCAGCCCCTAGCTCCAACCCCCTGTGGTACCTAGTCCCAGACCAGCCCCTCGCTCCAACCCCTTGTGGTACCTAGTCCCAGACCAGCCCCTCGCTCCAATCCCCTGTGGTACCTACTCCCAGACCAGCCCCTAGCTTCAACACTCTGTGGTACCTACTCCCAGACCAGCCCCTAGCTCCAACACTCTGTGGTACCTACTCCCAGACCAGCCCCTAGCTCCAACACTGTGGTACCTACTCCCAGACCTGCCCCTCGCTCCAACCCCCTGTGGTACCTAGTCCCAGACCAGCCCCTCGCTCCAACCCCCTGTGGTACCTAGTCCCAGACCAGCACCCTGGTCCAACACCCTGTGCATTTATTAGGTAAGAGTTGAGGTGATTTCACACGGCTTACCCTTGTCAAATCATCTCAGGTCTACCTCTCCATTAGAACATAGGTTTCAGACTTAGGGGCCTACATTCAGATGTTCTTTCAATTCCAACTCTGTAACTACGCTGTGCCTTTTAAACAACATGGCAGCATATCTCCATTCTAAAATAATGTTGTCATGTATTATATTTATTAAGCTGGATATTAAGGACACATGTAAATATGAATGGGAGGACATGGTTGGCACTGCTGACAAGCTAGACACAAATTTAATTTCCTTGTTTTAGGGGTTGTGGTTTTATAATGTAAATGGTGTTTAATGGGTCAATTAATCAACTGCATGGTTTATAAACTATTTTTATAAAACAAGTGTTTGTTTTCTGTGTTAAGTGTAGGTTGTGTTTGTCAACATCTGGTTTGGACTGATTCCCAGTCTCGTGGTTGGCCAGAAATAGAGGAATCATGTGAAGACCAGAATAGAGCTGCCACTAAGTTATGCCAGTTAACCATGACTCCTGCTGGACAAATCCTCATGTGCACACAGCAGCAGGACACCCACTGTGGCTGACAGTCTGGAGGAGTCAAATGGCCCCTGGGTATGAGTCTATGCAATAATGCAAGAAGCAAATGTATTTAAGAATAATGGATTTTACTTTAAAAAAAAAAATCAATAATTATCAATAAACACATGGTACAATACAGAATTTGAATGATCACTGTAGCATGCCTGCAGGGTGTCTATGTGCTGAGACCACACTGACATGTCCCAGAAACTGATGAAGCTTCTTAAACACAAAAACAATGCCAACAAAACTCGACCTCATGAGGACACCTACAGCCTTCACATACAGTAACCCCAAAAAACTACAACTGTGGCCGAGACTTGAATCTGCTTTGTTAACGGAGCCCAACTCAACCACCCAAACTGTTTCTCTCCCGTCTCCCCGGTAGAGCAGGGTGCATTGAGCAATACTCTGATTTAGATATTTGTTATTATATATATACTAATTATTTAGTCAAATTGGACTGATGACACAGACTTGTAAATGAGGCACTCTTTTCCAATATGTCAAATGATATAATTGAGGGAGTAGGTCTTTCAGTTACCATTTACAGCATGAGTCATACTATACAGCATGAGTCATACTATACAGCGTGAATCATACTATACAGCGTGAGTCATACTAAAATTGACAAAATGACAAATGCTCGGCAAGAAAATCTGTTTAATTGACAGAAAAGGTTTCCCAGAAGTCTGAAGTATGGGAGAACCAGTACAGATATAAAAAAGGACACGACTGAAATTAACAAAACATTACAAGAAAAGAAATTATCGAGTGACATTCCTGGCCAAAATCAGTGGAACCCACCCCTCTATTAACGATATAGAATATTTGCCAAGTTAAGTGTTTCTCTGCAGGTCCTCAATGAAGTGTCAGTAGTGCAAGACAGGCTTCATGATTTAATATTACACAGAAATGCCTAAATGTTATTTGTACCAGCATTACATTATTCTCACAGATAAGCATTTCAACCATTAACTACACCAGAGCAGGTGGCAGCTATGTGCGAATGTTAATGATGTATTGGACAGCTATGAGGTTGAGATGTAAACGAGGGGAGGGGGGCGGTGGCCTCATCAGGGCTTGTTGAAGTCCAGGCCACGGTCAGAGATGGAGGGACGGAGAGGGGCTGGGAAAGCCCAGGCTGCCCTCCAGAGGAGAGGGGGGGTAGACTGAATTGTAGTAGTGGGGGTTCTTCATCCATTTGCAGCTCCAACAAACTCATGGCCAGTCAGTTTGAGCAGGTTTGATGAGGTCGGAGGGACAGCGGTCAACCTCCCGGCCTCTTCAATCTGCTCATTAGTCTGTATAGCACGTCTGTGGCCAGGGCACTTAGAACATGCCGCCACCCATGCCTCCCATGCCTCCCATGCCGCCCATGCCGCCCATGCCGCCGCCGCCTGGCATCTCCTTCTCCTCCTTGGGCAGCTCTGTGACCACAGCCTCAGCAGTGGAGAGAAGAGAGGCAACACCGGCAGCATCCATTAGTGCGGTCCTAACCACCTGCAGGGGGGGGGGGGGGGGGGGGGCAGAGAGACCAGTTACCTTTGAGGCGATAATAACTTGTACCAGCAGAGGGAGTGCGAGGGAGTCCATTTCAGTCGGTCAAAAGCATGAACGTAGTCAAGTAACAACTGTTTGTGGGGAAAGCATACCTTAGTGGGGTCAATGATGCCCTTTTCCACCATGTTGACATATTCTCCAATGAGAGCATCGTAGCCCAGCTCAGGTCCTCCCTGCAGGATCTTTTCCACCACAAGCGAACCTTCTACACCAGCGTTCTTGGCAATAGTCATGGCTGGGATACGCAGTGCTCTCCTGATGATCTCCAAACCTGGGAAAAGACAGAATGGTTTGTTAGAATTTATTATTTGTCATCATCAACTTTTGTCTGGCGAAGATCAAATCCGTTTTGATTTTCTAAATAAAGGAGATAATAGAATAAATTGATTCACATCTCCCAATAATGAAAAGGAGTGGAGGAAAAATTCTTAGTAGTGTTACTGTGTATATCTCAGTTTGTCCATATAGAGAATGCTGCACAAGTAGTGACTAGTGGCAAAGTGCTGTACTGCTGTGTACCGTTTCTGTGCTCTGCTGCAAACCGAATTTCCTGCAGTGGGACAATATAGGAACTGAACTTGTGCGCTCATGTCCGTCTCCAGACTTACCAATCTTCTGGTCTTCGTTGGCAGGCTTGATGCTGTCCAGGGCAGGGATGCAGCGCAGCAGTGCGCAGCCGCCCCCGGGCACGATGCCCTCCTCGACTGCTGCCCTCGTGGCGTTGAGGGCGTCCGTCACACGGTCCTTCTTCTCGTTCACCTCCACATCACTTGTTCCTCCGATCTGAAATGAAACAGCCCAGTCAGAAACTCGAATTTGTCAAGGAGACAGGGGTGTTTCTGTTGTCCGTAGAGCAGGTAGACTCTTATGCTATGACTTGTTTCCACAAGGAACACGTGCCCTTTGCTGCTCTTACGTAACACCGTCCTCCTTCCCTGCCTGTGCACGACTCACCTTAAGAACCGCCACCCCGTCGGACAGCTTGGCCAGACGCTCGTTGAGCTTCTCCTTCTCGTAGTCGCTGGTGCTGCTCTCCAGCAGCTCGGCGATCTCTTGAGAGCGCTTCTCGATGAGTGCCACATCCCCCTTGCCCTTCAGAAGCATGGTGTCGTCCTTGGTAACCAAGACCTCGCCAACCTGTCCAAAGTCGTGAGCCTGGATGTCCTCCAGGGCCACGCCCACCGCCTCATCCCCGAACACCTGAGGAACAGCAAGAGTGGATGTTGGATCATGGGTCTCTCTACTCACCATAATATGAACACACCTTTCTACTCTGACCAAGTCAGTGCTTAGTTCCAAATGTACTTACAGTGCCACCGGTGGCAATAGCCATGTCATGCAGTTGGTTCTTCCTGTTGTCTCCAAAACCTGGGGCCTTCACTGCTACCACCTGGAGCCCTACCTTCAGTCTGAGCAAAGACACAAAGAGTACAGCTTAATAATCATAACATCTCAGAGTCTGGTCTAAGGGTTGATTATTCCACTCTGGGCATTAATAAATGAAAGTACAACCAGTCATTGTGACATGTTAAGAGTGGATCAGGCTGGAGGAGTGGTTAGTGGACAGACATACCTGTTGAGGACTAGGGTGCTGAGCGCCTCTCCGTCCACATCCTCAGCCACAATGACCAGAGGTTTGCGGTGCTGGTTGGCAATCTCCAGGGCTGGCACAATGCTCTGGACACTGGAGATCTTCTTCTCACTCAGCAGCAGGTAAGCATCCTGGAACTCACACTTCTGACCTGAGGAGAGGCAGAGGGAATGAAGTCAGGCTGTGGGGGGGTCAAGAATGGAAAATGACCTCTGTGGGAATTGGGTGGAAGAGGTGTTTAGAGGTGAACTAAAGAGGGAGAGGTGTTACCTTTAGCTGTGTTGATGAAGTAGGGGGAGATGTACCCACGATCAAACTTCATCCCCTCAATGATCTCCAGCTCATCATGAAGAGTTTTGCCATCCTGGGGGGGGGGGGGGGGGGGGGGGGGGGAGGGGAAATACACACCATTTAATGCTGAAGAGAAGAGTACAGAAAAGGGATATTGTGGTTGTACAATTGGATGATTTGGACTGATTGGTAATGGCGTACCTTGACAGTAATAACACCCTTGCGGCCCACTTTCTTCATGGCGTTGGAGATTATGGTACCAATCTCTACATCTCCATTGGCAGAGATTGTAGCAACCTGGGGAATCCAGTAAATATTTCAGTCATTAAGTCCTATGAGCGCCTTCTTGATGTATATATAAATAAATTCTTGATAAATATTTGGAAAGCTTGGCTAACTTAGCTTTTTCTTTTAAACTTGTTGAGTCCCAAACCCAGTACGTACCTGTGCAATCTCCTCTGGAGTTGTGACGGGCTTCGACAGCCTCTTCAACTCATTGATGACCGTTTCAACGGCAAGCATGACGCCACGGCGGATCTCCACGGGGTTGGCCCCCTTGCTGATGGTATCAAAGCCCTCCTTGGCGATGGCACGGGCCAGAACAGTGGCAGTGGTGGTGCCGTCTCCAGCCTCCTCATTAGTGTTGTTGGCTACATCCTGCACCAGCCTTGCACCAATGTTCTGGAACTTGTTCTTCAGCTCAATGCTCTTGGCAACAGTCACACCATCCTTAGTAACCTTGGGGCTGCCCCAACTCTGCTCAATGATGACAGTTCGACCCTGTAAGTGACGAGTGGTGGGGGGGAGGGGGGGTTAGATTGGTAGGAAGGAAGCACAAAAATAACTTTGTGCAAATCAGAAAGTACATTTTAAAAGAAAGATCAGAAGGGGGTCGTTATTTTATGATCACCTTGAAACCTGTTACCCCAGACATAAATCTGTTCTCCACTACTTAGCTTTAGATGGCTAATAAATGTCTTGGATACCTTGGGTCCCATAGTGACGGCGACAGCATCTGTCAGCAGGTCCACTCCTTGCAGCATGAGAGCCCGGGCATCAGCTCCAAACTTCACGTCCTTGGCGTAGGAGCGTGTGAGGTGGGGGGCCAGTGCCCTGGACACCGGCCTCATCTGTTTCAGCACTGTTGATAGACGCAGCATTGCTGTGGAGGAGAAGAAACGAGAGAGAGAGATAGAAGGAAACGTGAGAAACAGATTACAGATAACAATTACTCTGCCAACTCAAATATGTGAGTTAATAAGTACAATTTCGTAATAGTCCTGGCTTTAATTGTTCCTATTGTACATACACTGGCACTTGGGAAATGTTGAAGTGAAAACACGAAACGACTGAAGTTAACCTGTTGCACATGACCATCATGTTCCCAAGACATCCCCTCCCCCAGAAGTCATGCAAGGACAGTCATTTTGGGACACTACAACCCTAGTGGCCATTTAATGTAACGCAAGAGTATTGGGGAAGGGGTGACTTCAATTTCCGAGCAGATTAAATACGATGTAATGATAAGTCATCATAACACACAATAAATAGCTTTAACATTTAGAATACATACTAGCCTGGTATTATATTATGTGCAACTACAACGGAGCTGGATAGCCAATCTGTCTATCACCTGTTCATGATTTTAGGAATTTTAGGTTTGAACTCAGCAGTACAAATTCTCAGGAGAAGCCTACAGGCATTATTTTCTTGTTTCAAGGTCCTGGTAGTAGTACTGACGATGGGTTATCCACACAAGGTTGTACAGAAATAAAATAATACGCCTCTGAATTATTCACTAATTGTTAATCAATGAAGAGTAATACAATGACACGGAATCTCCACTTCACTACAGCACCCACGTGTGTTCCATGGACAGTGTTCAGGTCACGCGTCACAAGGTCAAAATCGCACACAGCATGCGCGGAAATGACTCCCCCTGAATTGCCAAATGAATGAGAAGGATGCCCCCTGTGGTTTCCAAGTAACTAATTGAACCTCCATTTAGGAATTTAACGGTACCTTGACTATTCTGTGCTCTAAACTGAAGTCTACATTACCATGACAAATTAGTGACAGATGAGCAGTCTGCCAGATTAAACTAGTTAGCTAGTTTTTGCCATTGACTGCCGCTAGTTTGAACAATAACCCGTGGTTGGATTAAGGATGTACAATTTAAGTAACTCCTACAATCGTTGATTGAGGATTTATGCAAGCACATGACGACGCACCATTCAGATATTGTTACGAAATAAAAAATGTAAGGACGATTAGCGTAAAAATAGTGTTGAGGTTTGCCATTAGACGTTACGGGAGCTGATTTCAATAGACCCTCTTCATTGCTTAATATTAAGCATTAGTGCATAATGAAACAGTAACTTATAGTTGTTACTGTCCTTGGGTGAGGAAAGATTACCATAGCTACTGCTAGCTAGCTTTACCGTTTGTGGCTAAACCATTTCACCCCAAAAATACTGGCTACAAAAGAATGACAGTTCAGTTCATTGCATATGTCCGTATACATTATCCTTACCTCCATAAAGACAAACAAATATCGTACAAAAGGCACTTACTTCCTTCCTTGTTGAATTGTTTGAAGACTGCACGAATTACTCGTCGGTTGGACACGGAATGATATAATGTGGTGAAGAGAGGGCAGTGATGGTGCAACCGTGCTTCAGTTCAGAGACAGAACTGCACATGGTACATCGCATCCGGGTAATTTACCGGTAAACCCCTGACCATGTATAAAAGAATAAATGTTGCTATTCTAGAATTTTGCGAATACTAGAATAGTATTTCTTGTGAAATGGATTGTGGAATACTTACATATACCTAATATGTTAGTCAACTTATTTATAGGATGCTTTATAATGTTATACTGTCAGTGCTTTAACAAATGCATGCTCGTTCCCGGGTGCGGAGTTCCAGAATTTTCGTGTGTGCCATTGGAGAAAAAAAGAGAGGTCAAAGTTGACATTGTGCAACTTCGGTGCTACTTAATATCACATGTACGCACTTCAAATTAGCAGCGTTTACATTGCAGTTGACATAATAATACCGTATATTAGTTGTTTTATTCGTCCATGTAGCAAACTGAGAGATTTACATTGCATAATAGTTTATAGAACATTCTAGAATCGCAAAATTAAGGGGGCACCTGAAGACACGCATGCGCAAACTCCTACACTGATTTCTTCACGTGGTACCATTCCCCTTCAGTGTCAGATCTCAGATCCACGCTCTTTCTTTCTAGGCTAAGAAAACGGGGCTTAACATCACAAGGACTCAGAGACTTTGCACATACAACAATGGTAAGCATTTGTACTTCTACATGTGACACACAAATGGACGGTGTCGATGTGCATGGAATGAAAAATACATATGCAATCTCTTAATCCATATTATTAGCTACTTGATAGCTAGCCTGTTCATAGAACTGTTTGCTAGTAAATGGCTAACCAACCAAGGTTGCTAGCTATTGCTAATTTCTGTATCGAACTATACAAGGTCAGGTGTATTATGTTGCTGTCAACAAAATAGGCTACGCCTCAACAAAGTCTAAACTAGCCAACGAGTAATCCGGTTTTGCATGAGATGGACAGACGTTCCAAACAGACCGAACGGTCAACAGAAGAAATTACGCAGATATTGCTACATTATTTTGCATTTCACACCCATAACGCTAATTGTGTGTATCAAGATCACTGAAGTAGTTAGTCTTTTTTGTCTCAATATCCCCGATGTCCTAAATACCCTTATTAATGAACCATTGAATATACTGGTCATAGTCACGTTGAAGTTGGTGCATGTTTGAATTTTATTCCCGTGTTAGTAGCCGTGTAACTTTTTATTAATAAAATATACATTTACAAATGTTTTGACCCATTGAGTGTTAACAAATTCATTGCACTGTGTCCTTGCACAACGTGAAATGAATTACCGGCGATTCATGCACCTCTTCCGGGTTCCGTTGTCGTCACGTCCAGTTTACGTCAGACTAAGACTAAAGTGTTATAAAATCATTTTTGTGATGCATATTTGGCACAGCGATTTAACAATTATGTTGAAAACGTAAAATTACAATAACCCCAACCATATCTAGTTTATCCCAATAAAACCATTTTTGAAACGCATCTGAAAAATTTCAAAAATGTGAGTACAATTATAAAAGCCTAGTCAAGTCATTGAAGAAGACCTTGAATGATATCTCTTAATGTCTTTGAGGCTGTCAGACCCAGCACAAGGCTTGCCACAGGAGGAGGTAATGGAAAGCACTGTGACGGCGCACCAGTTGATTTATTCTTAAATGTACTAAGAAATCCCTGTTTGAATCAGTTATTATTTGTTGGCCTTCACAGTGATGGTAAACATTGATACGTAGGGAGTGAAGGTCTGCACTCAACCTCCCCCATGCCCAACCCCCCCCCCCCGTACCCCCCGGAGAGTCAACAGATTGGAACCGAAATACTTTGTCTTTCAGCCAATTTATTTTCTTCTGCTCCACCCCCTCTTCAATCCTCATTCACCCCCTTCCTCCACATGACCTTCACTCAAGGTTACACAAGCATCTGTTGCTAACAGACAGGCAGTTCAGGCAGCTGTTCCAAACTGCCTGTCTGTTGACCCTTGTGTGTGTGTGGGGGGGGTTCTGCCTTAACGTTGGTTAACACATCTCATAATCTCCCGACTGATACCTGTAACTAAGGTAAAAGAGTTACAGGAAGTGTACCACATTTTTAACTAAATGTTACAAAGTTTTTCCTCACAATAAGGTTTTGAACCTTTACATTTTTTCATTAAGTTTAAATTGAGTTTAGATGTACTGTGGAAAAAGAAAAAATCTAATGGTCATTTTTCATGATACTCAAACCTTCCACTTTTTCCATAATTCTTCTAAGACTCCCCCTTGTGGCCATTTAATATTGTTTATACTTTGACAACCCCGGTGACAATAATCCTAATAAGATGGTTATAATTCTGTCTTTTCCTCTGTCTCCATAGGCTTTCAGAAGGTTCCTCCCCATGTTTGACCGGGTGCTTGTGGAGCGTGTGGCCGCTGAGACTGTGACCAAGGGGGGCATCATGCTTCCAGAGAAGGCCCAGGGCAAGGTTCTACAGGCTACTGTACTGGCAGTGGGACCCGGCTCTGTCAACAAGGTAACCAAATTAAATTGGTTCATCTAGGCCTTGGGACCACTCCATAATTGTTTTCTGGAAGAAGGTCAATACTATCGTTTGAAGTCTATATATATGCTACGTCTGACCTGTGTCTAACTATATATTTCTATTGCTTTTGTTTTGGTTATCTCATCCAGAATGGGGATCTTCAACCTGTATGTGTCAAAGTTGGAGAAAAGGTCCTCCTTCCAGAGTATGGTGGAACTAAAGTATCCCTGGAAGACAAGGTATGTCAGGAACAACATTTTAGGTATTTGTTTTATGGGGGATACAGTGGATTTTTAAAATGGGAAATGTACAGTATTTCTGTACAGTAAAACGTAGTAAAGATGAGAGGAATTCTAACGTTTTTATAGTAATGTCAGTATAGGTTTAGGTACATGACCGGAAGAGATTAGATAAAGTGGCCAGGGTGTAGTATTTATGGTGACAGGGTCAAACACAAGTTGACTTCTGATACATTTTTGGTTGGGTCACATGTTGAAAGACACAAAATCCCTTAACTCTAAAGCATGGAATTGTCTTATTTTGAGTGATGAGTCAAGTATCCACGATTGTTGCCTTCTTCTAATTTATTAATGTATTGTGTTTCAGGACTACTTTCTCTTCCGTGATGCCGATATCTTGGGAAAATATGTAGACTAAAGTCCTATCTTCAACATGTAAAATCATAGCAATCCCATGAAAGTTAAAAGTGGCCTCACGTCCTTTTTTTTTCCTTTTCTATGTTGTTCAATTGTAAATAATTCTAATCATGTTTTGTTACATTAATAAAGTTACCTACTGAATCTGTATGTGTCTCATTTTTGGTTTTGTTCTTAACATAGACATCAGTATTGCAGAAGTGTCTGGTGTAGTGGTCCATATGGCATATTTTTACACGTAATTTGATGTACTCGGATGTATAAATTTGACACACTATTTGCAACTGTGGACAAGTAACACATTGGGTCTTATTTAACATCTCCTGTCTGACTCACTGCTGCAGCAGTAGCCTTAGCTATAATAGCGAGTCTGCAAGAGAAGCATCCGGGTATTCTGTCGAGATGGTCATGGCGGAGGGTACTGCAGTTCTCAGGAGGAATCGGCCTGGAACCAAAGCAAAGGTGGGATTCCACCAATCGGGACGAATTATAGATTAAAAAAATGCTCAATGTTTGGTCAGAAGCTGTGTCCATGTGGTGATTTAATAGGGGAAACTCAATTAAGAGTGGTTATCTTCTGGATACGACAGTTAACCAGCATAGGAAAGATCGGCCCAGTGACTGAAATGTCTGTTAGATACTGTACTTGTCAAATTGTGAAAATAAATTTTAGTTTGGCACAGATATGCAGTTGTACTTTCTAAGCACTTGGTTTAAACCAATACTATTTCTAATGATTACGTTCCGGCGTATAGTCGTGCGTTCTCAATGCTAGCTTGGAAGGTAGCTAGTTAGCTAGCAACTGGCTGCTAAATGCTAATGAAAGCTAGCTGAATGGAAAGCAGCTTCTACTAGCGTTATATAGCTAGGTCTAGAGCTACTGTAACATTATTAGTTTGATATCAATGATAATAGGATGATGCTTCATAGCGGGGTATGCTGTTGACTTAGCTAGTCTTGCTTATTTGATAACTTGCAATTACATTAACATTCTGTCGCTGAACTTCTTGCAAATGTTGAATACTTAAAGTGTGGCATTATCTAGCTGGGGCTAGCTAAATTTAACTATTTGTTTACATTGGTCATTGTCATCGAGTCAACCCTCTAACTGACAAGGTTTAAAATGTGTTTAACTTGGACGTCTATGTAACGTCTTGACTGTCCTGTCATACTTAGGATTTCTACAACTGGCCAGATGAATCGTTTGAGGAAATGGACAGCACGCTGGCTGTACAACAGGTGGGGTGTACTAGCAGGGCTGTTGAAAAAATGAGATCGAGTATCTAGACCAGTGGTTCCCAACTCTGGTCCTCAGGGACTCCCTGTCTAAACTTCACAGAAAACGAACATTGGCTTGCAAATGATCCCAAACAACATTGAAGAAAACTAAAGTTTAACATAATGCCTAACCCTAAACTTTCATATATTGCATGACATTTTGACTAGCTTTTATATAAAAATGTAAACAAGCTGTGGCCTTAAGGGAGGTTTGACGAGTTTTGACGAGTTATATTCTAGTTCATTGCCAGTGGCTCAAGGCTCCTCTCCCTTTTAGTATATTCAGCAGAACATCCGGTCCGACTGTTCCAACATTGATAAGATCCTGGAGCCACCAGAGGGACAGGATGAAGGAGTGTGGAAGTACGAGCACCTCAGGTAGGCCATCTGGGAGCAGTATGCATTCTATTCTGAGAAAGTTGTATAGAATCATTTTTTTAACAATTTGCTTTCTCCGCTTCCTTTCTGGCTCTGCAAAACAGGCAGTTCTGCCTAGAGCTCAATGGACTTGCTGTCAAGCTCCAGGTGGGTACCTGCCCACACAGCCAACCAAACAGCATTTTAAGTCGTCACTTTCCAATGACCATATTCAAATGCAGAGATATTAATTGATACGACTGGCTGTTCAATATAGTAGGCATCAATTTCACGTTCATCTTATTATTTGAGATTAATACAAGTCACCTGGATTAAATAAAGAAAATGTTGAGATCAGGTCTGACTCTTACACTGTGGAATTTGTTTGTGTTGTCCACAGAGTGAGTGCCACCCAGACACCTGCACCCAGATGACAGCCACAGAACAGTGGATCTTCCTTTGTGCTGCCCACAAGACCCCCAAAGAGGTGGGCATTAAATCATCAAGACTATTACCTACAATGCTATTTGCTGTAAAACCATATTGTAACAGGATTCAAAGCTTGTCTTATAGGATGACAGTTAGTGACAGTTGTTGTTTTTTTTCTGTTTTTGTGCAGTGTCCTGCGATTGACTACACCAGGCACACGCTGGACGGAGCTGCCTGCCTTCTCAACAGCAACAAGTATTTTCCTAGCCGGTAAGTTTTGTCATGAAACACACTATCACACAAACTATCAACCTATTGTAGGACTGGCATCACACCCTGCCTTTGAGCCAACCACGGTGAGTATTATGAAGAAGCATATCATAACCTGGCTTTACAATGCTGATCCACATTGTCATTTTAGCTCCACTTCTCCCTTCTCATTGGTTGAAAATCTGGTCTCTTCAGGGTGAGCATCAAAGAGTCATCTGTGGCCAAGCTGGGTTCAGTGTGTCGCCGCATATACAGGATATTCTCCCATGCCTACTTCCACCACCGCCAGATATTTGACAAGTATGAGGTACGAAGTCTCACTGTCACAAACAGTTCCAACTTTAGATACCAGAGCACTGTTACAAAGGCAATTGGGAAAAATTGTTTCCTGAGGTTTAGTTACCATTTCCACAACTGTGGCAATGTATTAGAGTCTGGAAATGTTCTTTAGTAACTGTTAGCAACAGAAGAGCATGTCACACTTCTCCAAGTCTTTTTCTGAATTGGACTTTTGCTGTAGTGTCCTCCTCTTTTTCTCTCCCTCTTGCTATATATCATTGCGTGGTAGTTAATATATCCTTAATGAAAAGTGTTTCTAAAATCTCTCCTTCTTCTTTCCCCCTGTGCAGAACGAGACGTTCCTATGCCATCGGTTCACGCGCTTTGTGATGAAGTATAACCTGATGTCAAAGGACAACCTCATCGTTCCCATCCTGGAGGAGGAAGTCCAGAACACCCCCACGGGAGAGAGCGAAGCCTGAGCGTGGCCATGGTGGAGGCACTCACACACACACACACACACACTACAGACATGAGCCCAGAACAGAACCAACCTCCTAGATAGTGCTGCCCCTGCACTGGTGTTGAGCATCATTTATCGTCATATCAACCCACATTATGGTATATGCCTCATAGAAGTTGTTCTGTGATCCAAAGCTACAGTACAGTGGAGATCTGAGATAATTGGACAATCAGAGATTTAAGGCAAGCTAACTGGACGTCAGGCCGAGGTCCATGTGGTTCAGCTGCAGCTGCTTGACAAGCTAGGCCTATATAGCTCAATGTACTGGGACTTAAAGCCAGTTTAGACCTTCCCTATCCTTTCAGATCTGCAAGTGGGTTGTTTCTGGACTGGAACAGGCTCTCACTACTCTGTAGGGGGACCTTGCTTTCATGTTTCAAGCAGCTGGATTTGCAAACCCATGTAACCATAGCATGTGTCGTTGAGGCAAACACATGGTTGGTTTCCCTGTACATAACCCCTGCCACCCTCCCGCTTTCCTCTTCATCTACCGACTATGATGTTTGTCTGGTGCTTCGGCTTTGCTTTTCCTTTATCTTTTTTCTGGCTTCTGTTCTTTCCATGTTGCTCTCAGTAAACCTTTATCCTCCTTTATCCTAAGTTATTGTGTGGGAGGATTCATGTCTTTCCACCCCACTGTATTTTTAATTTTTAATGAACAAATGTTTTGTTACTGTTGACATGCATTTCACGATGTCTTAATAAAAATGTAAAAATACTTTACCCATCTATATGTGTTTTGCTGGGGGCGTGGTTGTCAGCTGAAAGGTGTAAAAACAAACACAGAATGGCTAAAAGGGTAAAACTATTTAATATATCAATAGTACAGGAAGAAAACATTTCCCAAAACTGAAAACACTGCAAAAGGTAGATAACACTGATTTACTCATCCCAAGGCGAGGGAGATCAATAAAAACATGTAGAACTACAAAGGTTCCCACGAACAATAATACTTTTGTTAACCTATAAAGATATTTACAGCAGCATGACAATCTCTTGTCAAGCCTTCATTCCCTCTATTACCATTACACTAAAAACTGTCTCGTGTCCTGGAGTCAGATCTTAAAAAATGTCAATAATTTGAGACTTATACCACTGAACAGTGAAACAAGTGAACAAATAATTCCATAACATAAGAATGTGCACAGTTTGAACCCAACTGATGAAATAAACATAATTACATCATTAACAGGTGAGTATGGAGAACGGCCTCCAGCACCAGTAGTGTACAAATTGTCTAAAATGTGGCTTTTTTGTCAAATGTTTTATCCCATGATCAATTTTACACAACCTGAACTGAAGTTGAACTAACTCAATCTCATGGTTCAAGTGGATGTTTATAAAATTCAAAGCCACCCTGGGGCCTTGGAGAACTCACACACCCTATAGAAAAACATCAAAACTCATCCTATTGTACAAATAATGATAAATGTTTATATTTACCCCTGATAAATGTTTATATCCTGCATGTGTTTACAGGAGAGATACAGCTAACAGGAAGTATTAGGCCAACAAAGGATGAGGGGATGAACCGAGGTGCAAGTGGCAGCGGGTGGGTCACACAACAGGAAAAGCGGATGAAAACATCTCAGAGGAGGACTGATGGGTGACAGGAAGTAGCGAGGGCCGTCAGTGTGCGTAGCTCTTCCTGGTTCCTCTGATCCCCGTCACATGCGGCGTGTTTTGCGGAGGTGACAGTCATATGTGTGTGTGTTTGTCGTCATGTGAAAGACGCATGATGAGCGTGACATTCTCTTTTAGAACCATCCCCTTACTAAAGTGTCATACATGAATGCGAACAAGGTGAAGTCAAATATCTATATGGTAGTGAATGCATATTGCTTGTTTTTCCCCAAGAACTTGTATAAAATGTGGTCTTAAAATCATGTGATAAATACTGTATGGCTTGAAAAAAAATATATAAAAAGAATAAACATTACAAAAGTGCCAATTATTTTCCTCTACTCTATATTCCTGGTTATGGGGAAAGGGTTAGAAGGATGTGGGTGTACAGTAAGTGTGTGTGTGTTTACAGTTTCTGTCGGTGTCTCTCTCTGCTCTGATCACATACAGGTAACCTCTGCTGCGCCATCGTCTTGTTCAAAGCCCCCCTCTTCCAGGTGGGAGAGGGCGCTGGGATAGCCTCCTCCGAACACAGGGAAGCCCCCAATACCCCCTGATGTAGGGGAGAGCTCCTCTGGAGCGGGGCTGCCCAC
This sequence comes from Hypomesus transpacificus, assembly GCF_021917145.1. Classification (NCBI taxonomy): domain Eukaryota; kingdom Metazoa; phylum Chordata; class Actinopteri; order Osmeriformes; family Osmeridae; genus Hypomesus; species Hypomesus transpacificus. The sequence continues at coordinate 8,638,267 of NC_061082.1, forward strand.
CCCACGACTCACAGATCTCGTGGAAACATCACGCTGCATGGAGGCTGTGGCATCCTGTGAGGAACACCCAAGAAACGTTTCAAACAGAGTCACCCTTCACACACCCATGTCGTTCATCCAATGTCCAACAGGTGGCAGTGTGGCCCAATTAAAAGTATTACGATCTCTAGCACTGTAATGTCCTCCAGTACTTTTACAGCCACAGCTCACCTGGTCCTTCTGGGAAGCTGCCTGCATCTTGACGGGTCTCTGCAGGAACACCACCTGCTTGGTGGCCAGGTTACCATCACTGAAGAACCATAAAGAACAAACATAGTTAGTCACAGAGTGTGTATGGTACTAGCATTTCTGTGTATATGTGTGTGTGTGTGTTACCTGTCATGGTGGATGATAGGAGTGGGAAGCACACAGGTAAGAAGCCAGCCAAACTCAGCGAGAGTGTGAAGGAGGGGTCCATAGTCAGTCTTCACATTGGAACCCTACACATTGGGCAGTAAGACATCTGTCTCTTTAGTGGTACATCCCAGGTACACAATGGGAAAGAGGTCAGTTTAAGATCAGTCTCATTCAAACACACACAGACATTGCTGACCTCTATCACAGTCCACTGCTCCACGACGATGGTGTCATTGGCTGGAGGTGAAGTGCTCCTCTCCTCATAGACAAACAGACCCTCTAGAGACCTGGGCACTGGGTCACCTGACACACACATCACTGCATAATCAACAAGTGTCTATTTCACACATTTTAAAATATCCCTCTACATTTCTGCATATCTGTAGTAGGTAACATGGAAATACACCAAGCACCAGATTTCTTCACAATGGGAGGAGGAGAACGATTCTACACGGGGGGGGGGGTCGTGTCATGGAAAGTGTGTCATTGAGATGACAATGAACTAGTTACAGTCCTTTGGTAGTAGGATGCGTGTGCCTGCCCGAGTGCATGTGTGTGTTCTACATTTCCAGATCTCTACAAATGATGTGATTTTTTACAGCTGCCAGTCTTGAGGAAGTGAGTTCACGAGGTTGGAAGGAGAGCTCCAAATATAGCCACAGTGAAAGAGAGGGGGAGGGGCTCAGGCAAACAGGAAGTGACTGTAAAACAGAATTTTCTGGGAACACAAAAATTGATATACTGGGAGAGTTAGAGAAAGAGAGTGGGAGAAAAACAGATGTGGATTTGAACGATGATAAGGACAAACAATGTTCTTAATCTCTCGTTCTTTCTCCCTCCCTTCCTCTCTTCTTTAATCCCATCCTGTCATCAGTAATAGGGTGTTTCTAACTATGACCCTAGTAGACCCTAGTGACCGTAGGATAGTTGTGACCTCTCATAGTAGGCTGCAGTGGGACTATACAGACTGTTCTGAAAGGAGATTACTACTATTCATATTAGTACAGGACTTTCCACAGACTTAAAACATCTGGGATCTTAGCTCTGACAACATATGGTCCATCAACCTGACTGGCTGTACCTCTGGGTGTGTCCCAGTAAACAAAAGAGTCCACCAATGACCAGCCCTTGCGGTAGTAAGCGGCGGTTAGCTCCAGCCAATCAGCCTCCAGCGCGCTGACCACCTGGCCCTTCCTGGAGACGCGCATGGAAAGTGCCCCCTGGTGGTACTGACAGGCCAGGGAGTCCAGCGGGGCGCAGCCTGGTGCCCAGGAATGGAAGAACACCAGCAACCTTAGGTCTGGACGGAGAGAAGGATAGAGAGGGGGAAGAGAGGAGGGAAGGAGAAGGAGTGAAGGACATGAGGGGAGAGAGAGGAAAGAAAGATGGCCATAGAACAAAGAGAAGAAGGTTACTACCATACTGGCCTGAACAACAGCATCCAAGAGGAACTCATAATGTTCAAAGAGTAATATTGTTTGGTAGTAAACAGTGTCTGAGTGTGTGACGTGCAGTGTTCTATGTAGGCTAGGTCAGCCTGGGTTGAGGAGCAGGCAGGCAGAGTGATAGTAGTGCTGCAGAGCCCCGGGGCAGCTTGTCACTCACTCTCATCCCCACCACACGGGCTTCAACCCAAACACGCCGACAAGGCCGAGGGAAGAGACGGAGAGAGGGATCCCCGGGAGGAGAGACGAACAGAGGGAAGGGGTTAGACCAGTGAAGAGGTCTCACCAGGGCTGTAGGTGTTCTCCTCCAGGTCTCCGTCTCCAGGGGGGGTGCGCGGAGGGGAGCGCGGGGGGGAACGGCAGCCCCTCCTGGGACTGGGCACCCGGCCGTTGCTGCCCCCTCCTCCTCCAGCCTGCTGGAGAACCGAGCCCACAAACCTCACCCCGCCACGTGCGCTGCTGTTGACCTGCAAACACGCACGCACAGATCAGGAGGCGGCTGGGGGAGGGGCTTGTGTTGGACGAGTGCGGTAACTATATGACGGCGTCTGTGCCAGTAGGGGTAAGTCAGTGTATGACGTGTTCCGGGGTTCTGCAGTGTGGTGTGCAGGACTGACCCTGTCGATAAGCGCCCTCACAATGTCTCCCGTCAGAGACTCTCCTGGGAGAGGCCACTCCTCCACTCTCAGCACTGGGACACTGTGGCACATGGACACTGCATGCTTACTGGACACAGACACACAGACACACAGACACACGGGTTAGCTGACTGACTGGTCTCACGCTACAGAGGCCTGTCCATCCAGCTGGGCTGTATGCAGACAGAAAACATGATGAAACTTGAATGGGCCCAGCATGAGAGGACAACTGCTGTCTAAGGATGACATACATAAGGATAAAGAAGGATACGTAAGAGTGTAGACATACAGAACTGTTCTTCTGCTGGGAGCCAGTTAGCAGTTAGAACATGTTGGCCCACACCAATAAGAAGAGAGATTATTAGCGGACTCTTCTATTATGTTTAGCGAGAAGATAGTTATGAGAGAGTATGTTTTCCATTTCACCAGTGGAATGTACAATACTGAAGGTCACAGCGGGCACACAGCGGGCACCCAGGAGAGAGGAGGCAGAGACGCCCCATTGGCCCAGGTAACAAAACTCCTGTTGTCAGGGTACATTTCTACCCAATGGCAGGCGTCGTCTCACCCCATTGGCAGACCCCACCAAAACATCCTCTCTAGGACTCCCCAAATCCCCCCATCCCCGTTTCCTTACACAGCCGTCTGACAGTCTGACCTCCTACTGATCCTGCATTAAATATGCATCTCCTCTTATTAATCATTCAGCTATTTACTAGAGTGGGAGGGCCGCTGACATGCAGAGCTCCAATCAGAGAGGAGTGGAGGAGGGCGGTGGGAGTTCTTGTTGTGTCTGACTGCAGCACCTGGGTCATGGCGCTGTAGGGGATTGTTGTGTTGCCAAGCCATGTGCAAGCGTGTCAGGTCTGTGTGTGTGTGTGTTTCTGGGGCTTCCTCTCATGTCTGTTAGACACGGGAGGGGGGGGCATCACCTGGGCCGAGGTCGTGCCAGGATGGCCCGATACAGCAGGCTGAAGGGCAGCGAGCGCGTGCGTCCGACGGAGAGGATGATGGGATGCAGGGCTGTCAGGACGTAGCCCTGGGTGTAGTAGGGCTGCAGGGCCTGGGGCAGCTCACACAGGGAGGACACGTACTGCACGGTAGGACGACTGCCTGGAGGAGGGAGGGAGGAGGAGGGGAGGGAGGAGGAGGAGGGAGGAAAGAAGGAGGGGAAGAGAGAGGAAGGAGGGAGGAAGGGGAGAAGGAGGAGGAAGGAGGGAGGGGAAGAGGATGAGAGGAGGAGGGAGAGAGATGCATTAGGTCTAGGTTATGGGTGACTCACTGAGATAAGGTGTTATCCCTGTAATGTGCCTTGTGCACACTGCATTGTGGATTAGAGTACAGTGGAAAAATCTATGACCTGCTTTTTAGTCGCCCTGGATAAAAGCATCGGCTAAATGAATAAAATGTCAAAAGGCTCATATTTACACAGGGCCATTTGCACCCTTCCTCCTCAGTCGGTCCTCTAATGACTTCACCATCCCTATTCCCCTGGGGAAAGGGGAAATCCCACAGACACACAACACAAACAACAACGAGAACAACGTTTTGGTTGTCACAGAGGAATGTGAATGATAGAGTAGCGGCCTTCTCACAGCGACACGGCACAGCAGCGTTACACCAGCCAGACAGGGACTACAAGCACAGCAGCGTTACACCAGCCAGACAGGGACTACAAGCACAGCAGCGTTACACCAGCCAGACACAGACCACAAGCACAGCAGCGTTACACCAGCCAGACAGGGACTACAAGCACAGCAGCGTTACACCAGCCAGACAGGGACTACAAGCACAGCAGCGTTACACCAGCCAGACACAGACCACAAGCACAGCAGCGTTACACCAGCCAGACAGGGACTACAAGCACAGCAGCGTTACACCAGCCAGACACAGACCACAAGCACAGCGGCGTTACACCAGCCAGACAGGGACTACAAGCACAGCAGCGTTACACCAGCCAGACAGTGACTACAAGCACAGCAGCGTTACACCAGCCAGACAGTGACTACAAGCACAGCAGCGTTACACCAGCCAGACAGTGACTACAAGCACAGCAGCGTTACACCAGCCAGACAGTGACTACAAGCACAGCAGCGTTACACCAGCCAGACAGGGACTACAAGCACAGCAGCGTTACACCAGCCAGACAGTGACTACAAGCACAGCAGCGTTACACCAGCCAGACAGGGGCTACAAGCACAGCAGCGTTACACCAGCCAGACAGGGACTACAAGCACAGCAGCGTTACACCAACCAGACAGGAACTACAAGCACAGCAGCGTTACACCAGCCAGACAGGGGCTACAAGCACAGCAGCGTTACACCAGCCAGACAGGGGCTACAAGCACAGCAGCGTTACACCAGCCAGACAGGGACCACAAGCACAGCAGCGTTACACCAGCCAGACAGTGACTACAAGCACAGCAGCGTTACACCAGCCAGACAGTGACTACAAGCACAGCAGCGTTACACCAGCCAGACAGTGACTACAAGCACAGCAGCGTTACACCAGCCAGACAGTGACTACAAGCACAGCAGCGTTACACCAGCCAGACAGTGACTACAAGCACAGCAGCGTTACACCAGCCAGACAGGGACTACAAGCACAGCAGCGTTACACCAGCCAGACAGTGACTACAAGCACAGCAGCGTTACACCAGCCAGACAGGGGCTACAAGCACAGCAGCGTTACACCAGCCAGACAGGGACTACAAGCACAGCAGCGTTACACCAACCAGACAGGAACTACAAGCACAGCAGCGTTACACCAGCCAGACAGGGGCTACAAGCACAGCAGCGTTACACCAGCCAGACAGGGGCTACAAGCACAGCAGCGTTACACCAGCCAGACAGGGACCACAAGCACAGCAGCGTTACACCAGCCAGACAGGGACTACAAGCACAGCAGCGTTACACCAGCCAGACACAGACCACAAGCACAGCAGCGTTACACCAGCCAGACAGGGACTACAAGCACAGCAGGCTGCTGAGGCCTCCTTCTCATGGGTAACCACTCAACCCCGCCCAGGGCTGCTCCTAATGAGAGGGATACACCACCATCCCCACAAGGCTATTTATACCAGCAGGCTGCTCCAACAGTCACAAACACAGTCCAGACTACACCCCCTTATCTAATCCCCCAGCACTTTCTTCTCTGGTTTAGAAACAATTGATCCTTTTATTCTGCAGATCTACAAAACAGGACTCGGTGTCTAGCGGTGAAGTGGACAGGCTGATGTTGTGTTGTTTTTCCTTCACACGGATCTGGCAACCCACTCATGCCATCATTACCTTACTTCTTCAGTCTAACAGAGAGGCTGTTCACTGTAGGGCTGGCTCTGGGCCACACATAGCCGCTTTACAGTCAAACACAAACATTTGTAGTCTTAACACGCATGCATACTGCACATGGGTTTACATCAACAAAATAGGAGCCGTGTGAACTCAAAGGGACAAACACCCCATCACACTGGCACACTGTTCTTGGACAGCAACACACACTAAGCCCATTGCAGCACAACCGAATGTACACATTGCATGTTTACAAATACAATCATACTCCGCTGCACCGCATTCTCACAACCGGGAAAATCCGAAACAGATTGTTTCCCTGGACTTCATGTGAATTTGAAGGCCTGATTTGGCTTCAAGGTCTGGAATGCTGGCTGGCGGACATGGATTCTAATCCGAGGTCCACATCCGTCACTCTGGGATGTCTAGACCAGTGGGTGGTTAGGGAGGACTGTGGGCAGACTGGCAAGGCCAACCAGAGGGCCCAAGCGGCACATCCTGTGTGCTACTGAGAGAAGCTGAGATAACGGTCCCACAGGAACACAGCCGCCTCAAACCAATCCTCTCCAAAAGATCCTTCAGATCAACCTTGGAAGGAGTTCTCACCTGAGTGTGTGTGAAAATAATGACACATTCCAGGCCATAGCTCTCCAGAGGATCACAACGCCAGGCAATTCAGAAACAGGCCTTAAGTGTCACACACACACACACGTCTCTGGTCCAGGCTTTTGTCCTTCTCCTGCTCCCCCAAACCCCCCCCCCCCCCCCTCACCATCCCAGTGCCCGCCCTGTTAATGCACACACTGAGCCCTCTGTTCGTTGTTATGTGGGAGAAAAGGCGAGGACAGGAGGAGGGGTGCAAATCGGGGGGTGGGGGGGGCGGGGGAGGTGCAAAGGAGAAGCTGTGTAAAAAAAGGAAGGCAAAGGAAGAGAGAGAGGGGGGGGCGGGGATGCTGTGGAGACAGAGCAAGTTAAAGAACGAAGAGGGGGAGAAGGATTGAGATACCAAGAAGGAAGGAGGGGAGAATGTGGTTACAAGAGAGTTTATGAGCCAGATAGCTCATGTGTGAAAGGGAGAGCTTGTAAGAGCCACTGGCAACCGTCGAATAGAAGGAGGGAGGGGAAGAAAAATTCAAGGACTGACAGAGAAAGAGAGAAGGTGGAGCTATGTTCAAGACATGGCATACAGTGTTAGACAAATGGGAGGGCATGAGAAGGTTGAGATGGAGGTACTAGAGCCTGTCACTGTATCAGATCATTTTAATATGATTATAGAGGCACTTAGTCTGTTCGGTTGTTGCCCTGTCTGTTAGCACATCATTAGATTACATTAGCACAACATTAGGCAGTCACGCCAATCAAGCTGCTTTGAACTCCCCAGAAATGTTATTAAGGCCAACCAGATTGATTCTCCACACCGTATTAAGCCACACGGCCAGGTCTGCCCTTGTACTGTCCCATAAAAAAAATCATAGAAACTCACGATAATCTGACACAATCCCGTGTTTGCAGATTACCGGGGTGAAAGAATACACTAGATTGAGGCCCTCTGTTTTTCAGTAGTAGAATGTAGATCAGTCGAAGACTCAGCAGAGAAGTAATCAGGAGTTGCATCCATCAGAGGTAAACAACCTTGGAGAGAATTACATTAACCAAGCGAAGCGGGGAGGAGGGAGTTTACATTCATCCCCCAATCCCTTTATCCCTCCCGTTCATCCGTTTATATTCACAAAACATATCTCCAGTCATCTCTAAATATCTATCATTCTCTGCGCATCCATCCATTCCTGTGCCCATTAACATAGGCGCTCCATCCAGCCATGCCCCTCTTCCTCCTCCTCCCCCCAACTCTTTTTCCCCTCCAACCTGCACTCTCCCCTGTGACTCTCCAGAGAGCCCCGGTCTGGCCTCAGCCCCCTTCAGAGGGCCCAGCTCTGGCCGGGTTCCCCCTTCACTGACACAGCAGCACAGAGCCCAACTCGGACTAATCAGTGTGGGGAGGCATTAGCCATTAGTCTTTGATGTGCTGCCTCTGGCCTCGGCTTCCGTCCCACAGCAGGCAGCCAGGAGTAATGGTGCTTTAAAAGGAGGCCAAGCCACTAAGCAGGGCCACTGCTACCGAAGGCTGAGGGGAGATGGGGAGGATGGAGGAGAGGGCAGGGCAGGGGGGCATTGTGCAGAGAGGGTGGAGGGGGAGGGGAGACGGATGGGTATAGATGTGTGTCCCAGAAAGGTTCCCTTATTTGGGGAAAGGTGAAAGGGAACATGACATGGCTGACCCCCCTGGTTAGTCGAAGTAAAGCAGGGAACAGGGAAACTAATCTGTAGTTTAGGGACAATCTTCATAATCTGTCTATTTGCCTCTTCGTCACAGTCCAACATCTGGCTCTGGAGGGTGGGGTGGGGGGTTATCTGAAAGATCTAATGGAACGGAAACCATATCAGTCTTGTGTTTGTGTGAGTGTGTGTGTGGGAGAGAGAAAGAGAGAGCAAGCGAGTGTGTGTGTGTGTGGCTTGCTTTGTGTGAAAGAAACTAAAGTATTCCTATCTACCTCTCAGGCATCTGCAGTCCAGGTGCTCTTCACGAATGGAACACACTGACAGTTATTTATGCTTAAAATCACTCCTTCAAAATGAACGCAGAGTTCTATTGTCTCAAGCACATTCATTATGAAACCTATGCAAGGTGTTTGTCTAAGTGAGCAGCAACCAGGCCCATAGTTTGTTGACGAACAAAAGAACCCAGTGCTCTGCTGTGCTTAAAACCAGCTCACGTAATGGATAGACATGTCCAATCACATCACAGTGCCCATCCAGGGTGCCAACTCAGCACAGAGAGGTGGCTGACCAGGGGGGAGCTAGGCTGGGGAGGCAAATAGGCCAGGCCAGCCTTTCAAACCCCAATTGTGGCTCATATCTTGAAAAACAGGATCATCGATGAACAGCACTGCTCATCACTGATCAGTGATCAGTAATCAGATCAATTACTGTCCCCAACAAGTTATATTAGTCTATGTCCAAGACACAAGCCCACTGGAAACAGGAGTCTATCATGATTAGTTCAGTTCTTCCAGTCTAACACTGGTAGTTGGTTAAATACCTAACTATGCCACATGGCCTGTTTACATGGTGGGCTTCCATTCAACAACTTAATCACCATATCCTTCCAAATGGGTCACACTGTCCTCCTCGTCAAAACAGCCCGACTCCTCCAGTTAGCTGGATTACCCTGAAAATGCACTGCCGCTTGACAGCCATAGCTGATTGAAATTATCAAATATATCTATGAAACAGCAGGTGTCTCTGTGGGGAAGTGGGGATTTTTTGTAGTCACGCATAAGCATTCTGAAACGCTCACACACACACACTCAGACTGCAGGGTCAAATGGGAAGGGGACATAGGAAAACTCTCCTGACCCATTTCTGGATAGAATAAAATGACAGCACATTTGCTAGGGACAATTCAGAAGACCCCAGCCTCTTTGTGCCAAGGGTACACCTGTAAAAAGTTTAAATTTAATGACTGTCTTGAATTCACGGTTTAGTCTATGTAACCAACTACACAACTTCAATAAGTTTGGTGTTTTTAAGTAAACGTTCAAGTACAGAGTCTCAAAGTAGTCTACAATGGAACATATGGAAATCTGATTGGTTTTAGGACTAAATTTGGGTCAGTCAATGGTCCCTCCATGTGATTTTGTTATGTTTTTGCATTATCTTGAAATCATGCAAGATAATGACAGAGCCTACCTTCCATACTGAAGTCGAGTAACACATATTCGTACACCGTATCTGTTTTGGTTTCAACTTGTGGTCTCTTCAAAGTGGAATATATTTTCCCTGGGCTGCTGTCCTCGGGGTCCTCGAGCTTCCGCAGCCCGCAGCCCATTGTGGCGGGATGTCCAGCTCACACAGCTCGATCACGGGAAGAGCTATGAACAGCCTCGCTCCTGATATGAAGTTAACGGGATTGCTCCATCCTGAACTCAATAGTTAATCCCTTGGAATGACCCAACATAACCTCTGCAAACTGCAATAGGTTACAAACGTTATTCCTCAATTATCCGATGGTCTGAGAGTTTATGCTACTGAGGGCGTAGATTATCTTCATTGGATCCTTGATCCCACCGCCGAGTGTGTGGAGCGTGGAGCGTGGAGCTGACTGCTAAGGGAAAAGGAAAAAAAACTCGCGGAAAGTTATGATCACTTTCCACCGTGGCGCGTGCTGTTACTTTGTTGCAAATAATAGTTTAAATGAAATATTACTACGTGTCACTATGTTGTTCGATGAAATCATCCACGGAAAATGTTAAGGAACAATTCTGTGAGACCCGAAACACGCAGAGCGTGGCTTCTCGCTAGAAACAGAAAAAATGGGAGGAACGTGGGCGAGCTGATTTAGGGAGCAACATCTGACAGAGGAAGCGGTGGCTGCATGGAGAGAGGAGGTGTGAATAAAAAAAATCACATGCAGTCTGTCACCATTCAGAATAATTTAGAATTTGATTGGCTCATGTACAAGTCTTTGTATTGTTACCGTTACGAATATGCATGAATAAAGACGACAGCTGACCTCCAGCATGTTTCACGTCATCTGTGAAATGACGAAATTCCAACGTCCTTCTTCATGGTAATGATGACCAGACACCTTTAACTCTATTTACTCCTGCAGAGACCGGTAATTGAAAGATGTGTTGACTAAATCTCTTTCTGATTTGCAATCTTAGAAACCCAACACCTATATGTCTCAATGAGTTGTAACAGAAGGAGGCATTATTTAGGCAATATGCCATATGTCACCAAGCCCATAACTCCTCTCCACCAATCCCAGACCAGTGTTGAGAGGTAATGGATCCCATGTGGATATAGGGCTCCTTAGGGCATCTTGGCCAGTCAACTGACAAGCCCCTCACTTGTCTGTTCACCATCTGAAGTATACCAGATCCCCCCAACTCTGACCTCGGGCAATACATAATCCAGCCTTTAGATTTCACTCTCACATTTCGCAACTCTCTGTCTCTCGTTCTTTATACATGGGAACGAGATGTTCACATTCACAGGATTGGAATCTGGAATATTCTCATAGCAGCTGAAGCACATCTATGAATCCAGCTGCAGGCCCTTAGAGGACAAACACTTGACAGGTGCCAACTGTGTTGCACAGTGCTCTGCCCTCCCACACTCAATACTTTGGGATCATTCTCACTATATACAGTGCCCTCCAAAAGTATTGGAACAGTGAGGCGAATTCCTTTATTTTTGCTGTAGACTGAAAACATTTGGGCTTGACATCAAATAATGAACGTGAGACCAGAGATCAACGTTTCAGCTTTTATTTCCAGGTATTTACATCAGGATCTGATGCACAACTAAGAAAATATCACATTTTGTTTGAATCCACCCATTTGTCATGTGAGCAAAAGTATTGGAACAGATATACTTAAAACATATTTAAGTGAATAAGACTTAATATTTAGTTGCAAATCCTTTGCTTTCAATAACTGCAGCAAGTCTGTGACCCATTGACGTCACCAAACTTTTGCATTCTTCCTTTTTGATGCTTTCCCAGGCTTTCACTGCAGCCTCTTTCAGTTGTTGTTTGTTTTGTGGGGTTCCTCCCTTCAGTCTCCTCTTAAGCAGGTAAAATGCATGCTCTATAGGGTTTAAGTCTGGAGATTGACTTGGCCAGTCTAATACCTTCCATTTCTTGCCCCTGATGAACTCCTTTGTTGTTTTGGCAGTGTGTTTTGGGTCGTTATCTTGCTGCATGATGAAGGCTCTGCCAATCAGTTTGGTTGCATCTTTCCTTAAATTGGCAGACAAAATGTTTCTGTAGACTTCCGAGTTCATTTTGCTGCTGCCATCATGTGTTACATCCTCAATGAAGATTAATGAGCCCGTCCTAGAAGAAGCCATGCAAGCCCAAGCCATGACATTACCTCCACCGTGTTTCACAGATGAGCTTGTGTGTTTGGGATCATGAGCAGTTCCTTTCTTTCTCCAAACTTTAGCCTTTCCATCACTTTGGTAAAAGTTAATCTTTGTCTCATCAGTCCATAAAACTTTGTCCCAGAATTTTTGAGGTTCATCTCTGTACTTTTTGGCAAATTCCAGCCTGGCCTTCCTATTCTTCTTGCTAATGAGTGGTTTGCATCTTCTGGTGTAGCCCTTGTACTTTTGTTCATGAAGTCTTCTGCGAACAGTAGATAGTGATACCTTCACTCCTGCCATCTGGAGGTTGTTGCTGATCTCACTAACAGTTGTTTTAGGGTCTTTCTTTACAGCTCTCACAATGTTTCTGTCATCAACTGCTGATGTTTTCCTTGGTCTACCTGTTCGACGTCTGTTACTTAGTACACCAGTAGTTTTCTTCTTCTTCAGGACATTCCAAATGGTTGTACTGGCTATGGCCAATGTTTCTGCAATGGCTCTGATTGATTTTCCATCTTCTCTAAGACTCACAATTGCTTGTTTTTCACCCAAAGACAGCGCTCCGGTTTTCATGTTGTTTTCACCTCTGAATACAGTCTGCATAGACAAAACCTATCTTACCCAATCTGAACCTGAGTGTAGACATTCAGTGGTATTTATTGATTGAATAATGTATGTAATAGGACACACCTGGGCAACAAAACACACCTGTCAGTCATATGTTCCAATACTTTTGCTCACGTGACAAATGGGTGGGTTCGAACAAAAAGGTGATATTTTCTAATTTGTGCATCAGATCCTGATGTAAATACCTGGAAATAAAAGCTGAAACGTTGATCTCTGGTTTCACATTCATCGTTTGATGTCAAGCCCAAATGTTTTCAGTCTACAGCAAAAATAAAGGAATTGGCCTCACTGTTCCAATACTTTTGGAGGGCACTGTAGTCGCACCATCTGCCAAATTAAAAAGGAGTGTTTCAAAAGATTTGGGATAGCCTAATTGCAATTTTTGCTATCTGTAATTTTCCACGTATTTAAAGTCAATATTTAACTTTTTATATTCTCATACACTCATTTAGTAGAAGTAAATACAAGGAAGGAAGGAAACATGGAAGGAAGTAAAGGAAGGAAGCAGCTAAATGCAGCAAATATTATAAAAACTGTTGAAAGCTAAGAACTGCAATGGTCTTTGAACACGTCTGTAATTATAGGATGTATATATATCCCTTTGTGTGTGGAGAGAGGAAGTTGGAGGGACTGGTCATCTCTAGACCAGCTGTTGGAAAACACCTGCAGCAGAGCATAGGAGCATAGCTTCTGTACACCATCTTCAATGTGTGCATTTTTTTCATAATACCATTTTTCAACTCATCTCTAGTCAGCATCATAGCACATATCAGCATGTGAACAGAAAGTTGCATTGTGGCAGACTAGTCATTCACAAGCTCTCTTCTGTTATATGAGCTGTGGACAGTTTCTGCTTTGAAAGAATATTGGAAATTCAAACAGAGCAGAAAAAACATTAGGACTGAGATTATGGAATAAAGGCACTAAACGTTTCAAATGAAATTGTCATCGACAAATCTTACCATAACTTGGTTTGAGTCTTTTACATAGACTGCATGTTTTGTAGTTCAATTAATTGGGGTATAGCGCCATCTAGTGTCAAGAGTTTGAGGAAGACGTCAAAGGCTGACTGGCATGTGCATGCTGTATGTATACAAAAATAAATGTATAGGCTACAGTAGAGATAAGGTGATACGTTTGTATCATCAGAGGTCCCTACTGTGACCTAAAGAAGGCAGGGTACCCATCATGTTCATAAAGATGTTTGTGTCTCAAATCTTGTGTCACATTCTAAAATGTAACGTTATTAGTCTGTAGAAAGTCCTGAGTGGAGCAGGCAGCAGTCTACATAGATAGTGTTGGCCTCAGGAGCTAGCACAGGAGGGGGAGAAAGAAGAAACATGTTAAATAAGGACAAAGGGAGTCAGAAATGTTATGTTGCTACAGAACCATATCACCCACAGTAACCATCTGGACAAACTGCTCTCCTTCGAAACACCTGCCCAGGGTGTTTCACACACACACACACACACACACACACACACACACACACACACACACACACACACACACACACACACACACACACACACACACACACACACACACATGCACACAGACACACAATCTATGATCTACTCACAAGGAGGAGTGCAGTGGGGGTAGACAGTTCTGGAGGCCATTTAAAAAGTTATGTTAGTTTGAAAAGAAAGTATATTTTTTTGCAGGGGGGATATCATGACACATCCAAATTCGGTCTTGCACAGATCCAGTACTTAGAAAGTAACACCATACTAGCACTTCCTTGCAGAGACTCTAGATGCATCAATAGAAGGGAATGGTCCTAGGACTGTGACTGGAATGGTTCTAGGCCTGTGATATCTGTTGGCTGTCAGAGAATATTATGCTTAGATAGTTTACCACAAAACTAAAACTTTAGAAGCAATACTGCATCCATAATTCGTATAAACATAATAAACTACATCTTTGAATGCACTGCAAGAGTTATTGTGTTAAACTTTGATGTGTCTGTCGAAGAAAATATTTCTTCATTGTTTGGAGATAGTGTTGTCGTGCAGCAACAACACTTTCTCCAAACAATGAAGGGCCACCCAGAAGAAGACATTTTTGAAGCACTGTCCTTGGCTAAAGCTATGTTTGGATGCTTGCTTTTAAGCCTTCTAAAATGACAAATGGCACATATGAAAATACTAAAGGTTTCCAAGGGTGGACAAGGCTTATTTTCAAGGTTTCTTCAATATTTCTCTCTCTGAGTTCGTTTTTTGTGTTCTTTGAGGTTTTTACGTTGGTTTTGTGTTGTTTTTTAAGCAGATGTGAAGCCAATATCTTATGTTACTACTTGTTAATAAGAACATTTTAAAGTAAACAGTTTAAAAGGACAAACTGTAAAAAATAAATTGGAAAATGTTGACTGTGCATAGATTAAAGCCAGTCACAGGCATGTGTGTTTGTCTGTGTTTATGTGCATCTAAATTCATTGGGTAAAAAAATGAATTTGTTCTGGATGAAATGTCCCTTGTCTTAGGAATTTACCCTGCCCTGCTCATCTCTCTCTCTATGCTGTAACACCAGCATGGCAGGTAAACAGGACAGCACCAGTTTCAGCAGGATGTCTCAGAAGCCGTTAAATCTCTGGCCCTGTCTTGGATTTCATCCATCCCAGGGACCTGTCTTGTGATGTGGTGCTTGGATAATTTCTTGACAAACTTAATTTCCATTTCCACAATGGTTTGAGATCAAATGTCTGCCATTAAATAATTTTGGTCTGTAAATGGTTGTGTAGGTCTATTATTCCGATGTCTGACAATATCATGTCGCATACATGGTAACAGAAACATGCTTGGGTAATCCCTAACCTTATTCACATTGTCCTGAAATTAAATGACAAGAAAGCAAAGCAAATTGTTATAACACCCTGTACGTTTTCATGAATCTGCGCGTGTTCCCTCTCTGAAAGGCGTGGATACCAGCGGGGAGGTGTGAGTGGTCGGACTCGTGCGCTAATGACCCTCGACACTGCCTATCCACATTCCACAGTGCAACCACGAGATGCAGCTCACCTGGCGCGCCGCTCAGGTTTTGCAGTGTCGTTGCGAATACTTTCTAAAACTGAATGTTTTTTACAATGAATTCACATCTACCTGTAAACTATTTCACCTAAACGAAAGGCACACATGAAATATCGCTCAAAATTAATATGCTGCATAGGCCCACACGACACATTGAGCTTTACAAGCCTACCCTGCTTTGTAGCCTCCTCAACATTGTTATGAAGTGTGGTACTGTTGACTGTGGGTTATAACGATTGATGAATAATACTGGATGGAGTGTCTGAATGTACCGTTTGTAGTGCGTTGTATAAACTGCAGAGGGAAGCAAGAAGCCAAGAACATGACATTCATGGAAATAATCGCCGGTGAACAATTGTCTGTCAAGCAACTGTAAACATGTATTCATTGTCGACCTGAATATTTAGATTTTTTTATGTACATGATCCCTACCATACAGCAGATTGTAATCTGATAGTCATGTGAATGCATGACACACATAAGTAGCCTAAATACTACCTGTTCCAATCTTTTGATTTCGTTGACAGGCTATCAATTATCGGCTGTAGAGAAAGTAGTCTCCTCTATGTATTTTTTATGTAGTAGTCTAACCTGCCTTCTCTCTGCTGGCTGCTTTTCCCCTTTGCATAAGTCCTTTAGCTTTTAACTACCAACTTGTCTTTCATGTAATTATGATATTATTGTACCATGTGTTCACTCTCTGAAAAGCTTTTGAGAATGTAAAGAAGCGCTATAAAAGTGTAATGTATATCATTCTTATTATTACTCGCGTTTACCATTGCAGGTAAAACACGTGTGGTACTGGCAAGGCCTCAACAATATAATTGCCTTTCGTTTATTTTGGTTTGGGGGGATGGGGTTTGTTTCTAGAAATCGTGGAACGTGTAGGTCCTGGGAACATGAAGTGAACTTCATATCAAAGCGGCTTCCCTTTCGCCAAACTCCCTTTTCTATTGCCTCGAGGCATCTGTCATGAAAGTACCGTAGATGATCAAGTCTGATGTAGCCTGCCTATCCATCCACCACTACTGCGCGTCCATCCTCAACATGGACCGCGCGAACACTTGGAATTTTTCCAATTGTGCGAGGCATTCCAGAGCCCAAGATCTCTTACTCCACCCACAAACGAACTTGTTTTGTCAAAGTGCATTACTGGCCAAGTGCATTGGTTGCTTGGCCCTTCAATCATTATTTGTAGGAGAAAGAGGGAGGAGCAGGGTTGTAGAGGCAGGAGGGATGGAGGTTTGGAGGCGGTGCTACTGTCAGTTACGTTCTGCATTCTCTTAAAAAATCGTCTGTTTCAAGAGTCGTCTGCTATGTCGAGTAAACGCGGCTGGCGGCCTTATGTCCGGAACACTGATTTCATTGGCACTATCCAGCAAAGCAATTGCGTGAAGTTCCACCTTTGCTCGTTGGTAACCTAATCTTGTCGGTGAAAGTCGTTTGGTAAGGTTGATAGACTTCTTACAGTAGGATCCAATTTGGTAACCCACACCAAAATAGATGTATTATTATTCAGCTATCTCAAGGATTCCGATTAACTAAATTCAGATTTAGTTTGAGTAAGCATCTCTGAAAGTGACAGGATTCAGAACTGCAGCTAGTCTTCTACTTTCCTGGAGAGACGGAGGACTTGTTGCGCGGAGTACACGTCCACCGGGACTGCACTGAGCCTTTTATTTGAGGGGAAAACCTACTATTAAGTCAAATAGTGATTCAAGTTCGTGCGTGTCGGTAATGTTTTGATGTCAGAGTCAGAGAGAAGGAACATAACCAATCTTGGGGTCGCTCAGTTAATTTCACTGTAGTCTTGCGCCTAAGCGACTTTGGGTAGAATGGATGGAAACTTAATTTTATAGACTTTATGTGCAATTAGGACATTTTTAGTATTTACCCTATGGGCGGTTCTAACGGAACCGCCAGAGGTCAGATGCGTTTTCGATTAATGTTTCGGTATATTTCAGGAAAGGCTCAGACTCCACTCATGCTCATGTAGCTAAATGGAATATACAGAAGAACGAGCAATTGAAACTTATTACGAGACAAAACGTTGAATTGATTAACTTAAACTATTAGCTTTAGCCTCAGCCCTTGCAATGTCTGAGCGAGACTGTCACGGAGACATCGATGGAACCCAGGAGTTCGTGCCGCCGAGAGCGTCCAGGGCTGGCAGGAGGAGCGGTGTCATCCTTCCCATGGCGGAGCGCTCCAGCCCTGGCCAGGATACCGACACCATCCTGCTAGAATCGTTGAAGGCAGCCCCGCGTAGGAGCAGCATCATTAAGGTAGAAACATTGAATTCGTATTTCATACATTTCCCGGAAACAACAGTAGCCTAGTGCTACGCAGGTAGGTTTGGAACAGCCTTAATGATAGCCTAATCAGTCACTCAATACACCTGGCACTAACACGGTGGCTCGGCTTTACCTGTCAACTCAGCAGACATCGTGGAGCCTATTTAAATCCAGTTCCTCATGATATTGGTTACATTAGAGACTTTTAGCTTCAGATTTCATTTTTTACATACACGGGATGCAGGGCATGGGAACATCTAGTTGTGAAATCAAGTGCCAGTTTAAAGTGACTTGTTTGCTTGGTTGTGGAAATTGATTGTAGGTTTTAGACAATGTTGGGGAAATGTATACAGTTTATGTGCAATTGACGTAGGACAGCTCAGAATGAAAGGTGGCACCCCTGGAGCGGAGTCAACAACTCGTGACGCGCGCCCGCACCCACCTTTGAACAATACAGCGGATTCCACGGCACGCACTGCACGGGTGATGTCTATTCAATCCTAAATAGCCTGTCACTTTTAGCTTAAAAAAATGCCAAAGCCATGCCTGATTTTTACGCTATTAAAACCCATATCAACCCAATTGATAGGAACCATAGCAAATTTTATAGACTTATTTTATGAGACCAACACTAAAATTGGACCCCAAATACGTTGTTAAAATGCAATGTATATTAATGAATGAAAGACACCCCCCCCCCCCCCACACACACACATAGGTTACTTTGCAGGTAATTAAAGTAATTTGACTCTAAGGAGGATCATGCCGTATGAGATCAGCGACAAGTGGATGGCCACTCTCCAAAAGCATTTCTCATCCCTTTGTCATGGGGACGTGAGAGAGGATTTGAAGGTGTCCCAGGGATTCGTAGGTTAGGTGAGAAGGCGGAGCTAACCCTAACTCAAAGGGGAGTGTCAACATCCAGAGCAACTCTATACCGCCGTATGAAGAGACCAGTTTGAACAGAGGCCATGTCTGTCTTCAGGGCAGTGAGTAGTTGGAGTGATCGTAAAATGAGGAGATGTGGATAAAAGAGACGTGGAGGAAGATACTGACGTCAGCGATGGGAACCGTCAGCTGTTACACTGTGGAGAGAGGGGGAAGAAGAGAGTGAGAAGGACAGAAGGAAGGAAGAGAAGAAAGAGGGAGAAAGAGGGGTAGGGAAAGGGTGCGGGTAAGAAACAGAGTTACAGAGCTTGTGACTTGGTCTTCCCTGATACAGATATGCACTGGTCATTGATCTTAAATCTTTAACTGTCCCCACTTATCAGAACCGCTTGTTTAGGGATGCCAATCCCTGCACACAGCCGCTGGTAATGAAGGGAAGGCTGTCTTTTCCCTATAGATGCTTCCTTATTGCTCCGCATATCCAGCCTGTATTGACAGGATGCTATTTGACAAATTCCTTTAAAATGGACACAACAACAATCAACCATGTAATAGGAGAACAAGGAAAGAGCCGTCAAAGCTCTTCACTTAAAGTACAGCAGAGATTCAGTCAAAACACACTACACATGTTGGCCTGTCTCAATCTGCCACTTGATCACTCTGTTCCCACAAGCATCTGGACATAGAAAACAAGTTAGCAGCTCAACATAAACATGGAACAAGTTACGTTGATTCTACTGAATACATTCATTGGCTACAGGTGGAATAATATGACTCACTGGGAGAAACCAAGCAGGCCCTCTTAGTCAGATGCCCCAGCTAACAACCAGATGTTTGGCTTGATACAATTGAGAGCTTAGGACAAAAGCAAGGAGAGGATAATAAGAACTCATCGATCCGTTAGTCCTGGGACTGATGGATCAAGGTCCTGGGGATTATGATAATGCCCCATGTTCCTGTCCCTGGCTCTCTGAAGTGAGCCCTGCACAGAGAGTCTTGTGTTTATAAAGCCGGGGGCCCAGAAGCTGCAGCACAGTCTGTCTGTTGTCCTGTTGACCCATACCAACACTAGATTCCATTAATCTCTTCTAAAAAGTAAAACATAAGTATCTAAATATTTTGACTGCAAATCATGGATTAGCATTTTTCCAAGAATTCAAATATTTGTAGTAATACTGTAGGTCTATGTGTTTTTTTTCTTACAAATATTTTTCTGGTGGGTTATGAAGAATGTTTTTGTTGCTCAGTTTATTAGATGGAATTTCAAAGGAAGTTAGTCTCAATGCAGTTGATTTGACTACACCAAACATGTTAATTATTCTTACTAATGAAGAGAAATTAGTTGTACAATTCCGCGTAATAATCCAAAATTGTTTCCCAGAGCTCCAAGATGCAGACTGCTCCTTTGTTGATGTGCCAGTCAGGCTTCAGCGAGTGGCACATGGTCCACACACCATACATACACACATGGTGCACAGACGGACCCACACACACACACACACACACACACACACACACACACACACACACACACACACACACACACACACACACACACACAGACAGACTCCGGGATGGGGCCCATGGGAGCCCAGAATTGGACATCTTGCTGACAGGCTGGTGTGTCGCCTGGCTGCTTGCTACCTCGGTGGTGAAGGCCTCAACTTTTACCTGCTGCTGTCTTTCCCTGTCTTAACAACCCGCTAAACACACTTGTTTTTTGTTTTTATTTGACTTTGACTGCTGAACTTCCTCTGCCCCGGACTTAGACACAGTAGCATGTGTCCTATATCCTTATACCACATCCCTCTGTTTTGCTCCTCTCCCCCCCCCCCCCCCCCCCCCCCCCCTCCCCTCCCTCTCTCTCCTCTCTCTCTCTCTCTCTCTCTCTCTCTCTCTCTCTCTCTCTCTCTCTCTCTCTCTCTCTCTCTCTCTCTCTCTCTCTCTCTTTCGTTGTTCTCATTCCCCCTGCAGTGCCCAGCACCAGACAATGATTTGTTTACAAAGTTATTTTGGCTGTGGGTCAAGAATAATGACAAAGTATCTGCTGTCATTGTGTTGATCTCACTGTGTGTGCTGGGCATTACTATTGAGCCTCTGTCCACCAGTATCGAGCTGCAACTGGTACCACAGTGCTCAGAGAA